>NC_071402.1:125562641-125642641 GCF_017976375.1 Cuculus canorus
CAGTTCAGAATAAGTTAGGTATATGCATTTGAGAGCTACAGCTGTGTAAATCTGCCCTGTATTTTCAATTTGAAGTGTATGTCTTAGTCTACATTGATCGGAATTTAACACCAAGTTAATATTTTTTTTAAAAAAAATTAGTTTGCGATTAAAAATCACTCATCTTGAGAGAAAGTAGAGAAAAAAGATTGTCATGGTTTTCGTGCATCAAACTTTTGTCTGGTCTTGCATTTGGGGGATATGTTGGCTACTGTGACTGCATGCATCTTAAATGGACTGAAATTATGTTTTTAAACTTCTTTATTTTGTTTTGGGCAGTGCTGAATGTTGAGAATTTCTGTAAGAGTGGATAGGTCCTGTTTTTGTGTTAACAGAGCAGAGGCCACAGCTGTAGTTAACATCTTATGAAATACAGTACTAATAAATACAATTAACATTATTTTAATGGACATTTTTATGTTGCAGTAATCAGTGTAAGCTTTCATAGTGAAGTACAGTTAGTATACATGGTATTGCTACAGTACTAATTACATTTAGTGCAATGGCTTTTGCTCTGTGTTTCAGCCATGCTTTTTTTGTGTGGTGGACTATTTCACAGAGACATGCTGATAAAATATATGCTGTGAACACAGCAGATATTAGAATAAATAAATGTGGAAGCTGGTTATAGCTGTCTGAAGACCTCTTAGTTGTGAAATATGTATCAATGTTGGTCCCATGGGTTTGGAGGCTAACTGTGGCAAAGGAATATATCTTCAAAGGAGAGTCTGTTCTGTATGGAGTTTTCCAAATCTGTTGATACAAGCTCTGTCACGTACACTGCTTCTTATTTTTTACCGTTGTCATTCCTAAAGTGCTCAAAGGTTGCAAACAAAAATAGAGTCCCGTTGCGGTAGATACACTTCAAATAAAGAAGGCAAGGGGTACAATCCAGTGTGGTGCTGAGACGTGATGGAGTGCTGTCATGGCAGCAGTGCCCCTGGGCTAACCAGATGTTCTGAGAAGTGGGGCTAGTGAGCATGGTAGGCTCACAGCCTTGGAGTTATTGCTTTTGAGGACAGAGCTTGTGTCTGTCTGGCATTGGGTGCTAGGGCAGATGTGTCTGAATTACAGGAGAGTAGCTGATAAGATTACCACACAATACCAAGTAGTTTATTACTTCTGTGTAGGGAACTGTGCTGTCCACAAAGCTGTTATCAGACCTGTGCCAGATCTTTACTTTAGGTGAAACCAGGTCTGTTTTGGGAATAAGAGCAGGAATCTGAAGTAAAAGACCTCTGAGGTCTCTCTCAGGCCTGGTTTTCTGATTTATTTAGTTATATTTTTTCCAGGTGGTTGCCATCCAATGCCTCTTACGCTGTCTCCTGCTGGGGTAGAAGGACTGGTTCTTTTTAATTGCGGATACACTTCGTGATTCAAAGCATTTCTTAAATTTTTAGTGCAAGAAGACTGTATCTGTAGTAGAGTATAATACTGAGGACAGGAGACCCAGTGGAGAAAGTGTTATTAAAAATAGAAAAGTAATAGGATACTTTCTGTTGCACTTTTAATAAGATGTTCAAAGCTGATCAAAGAGAGCACTGAAAGGAGAAGGTAAAGCCAACAAATGTCTTCACGTTTACCTCATTCCCTGGAATGTCATAACCTAGGGGAGAGGTGATTCCTGATTGACGGGCTGGATGTGGCTTCCCCCAAAACAGCTGACCTATCTTACAGCTCAGTCCCTGACACCTGTGCAACCCCTTTGCCTCAGCCCTTCTGGGCAGATGGCTTGGGGATTCTGTTTCTGTGAGTCTAGCTGGCAACAGGACCGCTGCCCAGAGGAGGTGGCATGCTCACCCTGCTATGAGGACTGTGTCAAGAGAGTGGGGATATGTAGGAATAAAAAGCTCGCTTGGCTTAGAATCTCCCTGATATTGAGAGCTGCCAGTGGGTCAAGTGGGTGCACAACGTGATCTGGGTAACCCGGGGAGGTCAGTTCTTCATAAATGGAAGAGGTCATTAAATACAGCAGGATCCTTGAGAGCTGGGAGCAAAAATATGAAGAAAGAGGAGATAAAGAAGGGTTAAATGATGAGAGAAAGGTGGATTCCTGCAAGCTCATTTTCCTTCCAGCTTCTGTGCAGGAAGTTTCCTACATTTTCTTTAGAGATTTCTGGCAAATCTAGGTGGTTATGGGAGTGAACTGTCAGAATGGGGTGATATTAATCTCTGTGTCCAGAAGACCCTTCATCTCGTCTCCCATTGTATGAAGGGAAATATCTGTCAAGAGTATACTTTGGATTCTTATTAGTGGCAAGAGAGAGGATGAGTCTGAGTGGTGTTGAGTCTTGATGTGGTGTTGATTGATATTCAAGTGTGGTTGTGGACTGTGAAATGATCATCTGGTTCTAACATGAGTGTCTCAGGCTTGGTGGCTTTGAAGCTGTTGTTTAAAAAGAAAATGTCTTCTGGCTGGAAAGCTACACGCTAACCAGATGGATTTAAGATGGGAAGATGCAGTTCATTTGAGAAATTGTATTTATACCATTAATATTATGGCAGAAGCTGGTTTCCTGAATGTCATACTTTTGTTTCATGTGCTTTCTTTCACCTCCGATAGTCAGAGATCTTTCTAGTTCTCCCATACCCCTGCTAGACTTGATGATAGCTTCTGTAGTCAATGTATATCGGTTTATTGCACTGCCAAGCCCAGCTCCTAGCTTTGGACTCAAGGCCTTTGTCCTGTGCTCCATGCCTGCTCTCACAACCTGACATTGCAGCATGCTGTTATTTCCCACCTTGAAGGTTAGAACAGGATTAGGGAAGGAGGAGAAATGGGTGCTGGAAGTCAGGCAGATTAAGAAGAGCCCCACAAGTTCCTGTCCATTCTCCTGCTCTGGGATTGGAAATTCTCTCATGTCTCAAAGGAGAGGGAAAAAACCAACTTGTTGGCATCTTGTTATAATACTTCTATATGTTTCATTCCCAGATGAGGGGAAACCTTTGAATTTGTGAACACATAAGTATATGAAAAAGTATATGCAATCTTTAGGAGAACCTACTGCAGAAGTGTCTGTGAGTACACTTGTTTTCACATGCTTTTGTTATTTTTCTGCTGTACTGAGACTTTATGTTGTGGAAGAAACTCTGCTTTTTGTGTTACTTCTAAGGCTTCAGCAGTCTGGTGTTCCTTTGGCTTTTGGGTTACTTGATCATGAAAGCAGACGTTTGGACAGACTGGTCCTCTATTCAGCCGACTGTATGGCACATGCAGCAAGTGCGACAGCATTGAAAATGCCCTTCTGTATGTGAGGTGCAGGGATGATTTTATGCAAGTGTAGTAGCTATTAGTCTGGGAGCTAAGTACATCTGGCAGCTTAGCCTGATACAGGTACAGAAGACTCATAGCTTAGCACAACTAGCAGTAGGGTGGTAGATGACAGCAAAAGTTGTAGTCCACTGCCCAAAGTAGCAGACCTATCAACTCTGCTTAAAGATCAGTACAAACATGAAGCTCAATGCCAGTGGAAATGTAACTTTTTATTCTCTGAAGTTATTTTGTTGAATAATCCTCTAAAAAAGCAGAAGATTCTGAATTGTGAAGTTTAGTCTTGTGTTGCTCATAGACTAGTTCAATGACAAGGGTGTTCTCTCTAAATGATATTTGAGGGTAGCAAGTGAATTCTTTTGGTCTAGATTTCTCTTTTTAAAATATGCACGTAACAGTTTAGTTGTAGAGCATGTCAGGAAGAGCATGCAAACTAAAACAGTATGTCTTATATAACTTTGTGCTGCTAAATTATGTAGTTTGAAAGCTATGAACAATTTATGTTTGTTTAAAAGTGCAGCAGCTGTGGTGGCCCTAAGCATGTATCAGTTAGGTGAGACAGGGGTGACACTGTTATTGTGAAAGTCATGCTGTCAAAGGATTTTTGTAATGGATTGTGAATTCAAGGGGTGTATGTTATTACTATAAAAACACCATAGTTGTGGTGGCAGCTTTTTATGATAAGGAGTTGTATGGAGAGTTGTGCAGTTTAGTCTGTGGCTTGTATATTTTTGGTTTGATAAATTAGTTCTTGTCCCTGCACTTACTGGTGTGAGAAGCAGCAGTGAATGCCAGTCACAAGCTTTGAGAGATTTTAGTGTTGCTTATTGCTTAAGCGGCAAGCAAATGTGAACTATTTCTTCTTTTCTAGCATTTCTTCTTCCTACTTTATCAACTGCTCTCTCCACTATTGAATAAATGGTCCCCTGTTAGAACAACTGACATCTGGAAGACTCTTCACAGTACTTCACATAGCAATGTTCTGACTCAGCCATTAGTTGTCAGAGCTCAAATCGGGGTCATCTCGAGAAATCTGTAACGCCTTTTACTTCTAGCAAGAGCTGGCCTGAAAAATCTGCTTAATGTTGTCATTCAAAATTTACATGGTTTCATTAGGCTTATTAAATGCAATGAAAAATGCAGCAGTATGTAACACTGATAAAGCCCTTTCACCTTGCTATTTCAAGTCACGTTTATGGACGATGAATTTAGCTTCCCAGTAGCCCTGGGCAGAGGTATTATCTCCATTTTATGGACAAGAAAACTGAGTTAGATTCAATGATTGTTCAAGGTCATATGTAAGACTGATAGTACTGGAAGAGGGGGAAATGTCCAGACTTCTGCCTTGATTACATGATAGTGTTTTTGAATAAACTTACTGTCTTAGAAAAAAATGCATCTGTGTCTTTGTGTTTAGGGTTCAAAGATTACTTTCAGGATTAATTTTGTAAAAATTAATATTTTCCTCAGAAGCATGATTCTCATGACTGAGAACATGAAGAAGAGTTCATATCCTTTTTTGTAGACTTCAGTTCACTGCTTCCTACAAAAACTTTGTTGTAATCACTTTGGCTCTGTTGTTCTCTGCCTATGTGAAATAAAGCTGCCCTCATTATTTAGCATTCTTACATTTGCATATGTACAAGAGGGAACAGCTGCTTTCTGCAGGGATTTTGTGTACTCATTCATATTCCCACAGTGGTGGCCTTGTTCTGAAGCACACTGCTACCCTGTGGAAAAGCAGAAGAATACATGGATAATATAGAAATCAGTCTGTTATTAAACATTTGGAAGCACAGCCATAAAGGGAAAAATATAACCACAGAGTTACATTTTAAATCTGGCAAGTGCCATGTAATGATGATGTATGAAAGTATCTTCCTCCTAGAGCTGTTAGAAAATTACAGGGGAAAAATTATTTTCAAAAGAAATTTTGCAGTCCTCTAAGTTTTTAAAGAACAAATCTAATGTTAATAAGAAAGTTTTGTGCTTAAAAAAAATGTGCTTGTGCTTATTTCTCATTTGAGGGTGAGCTTGGCCTAGATAGTAAATAGCCATTCCCATATTCATGGACAGAAAATTATATGTCTCTATATTGAAATAAACTTGAGATTTCCAGGTATGATCCAGGCAACAGTTCATTTGCCAAAGATTTGTGGTAACACTTCTGCTGTGTATTTTCTAATGCCTCAGCTTGGATTTTGAAGTTATTTAAAAATACATGAAAAATTAAATGAGAAAAGAAGATTAATTCTCTCCATAAACTGAAGGTCTTAAAATCCCTAATGCGTGTTGGAGGTAAAGAGAACTAAAGCTCTTGCCTGGGATGTAAGAATACATTAAGGAATATAATTTGTACATATTGTGTAAAAATGCAACATCTTACTGAGTTTTGAGAACTTTGCTTTAGAAAAAGAAAAGCAAATACATTCAGTTTGCGTTTGTCTTCAAAATTTTGAAGCACCTTGAAATGACTTTGAGGAAGAACTTTGAGTCCAAGCATAAGCAATTTTATCCCAAAACATTAAGACACGTGTATTCATGAGGCTTTCAAAACCTGTGAACGAAAGGTGTTAGGATGTGATAGTCACAGTGAGACCAACCATTAAAAGAATACTATACAAGTATGATTCTGCAGCATTTGCTTCCCTGCTGGATTTTTTTTCTTGCTATTTTGCCACCTTTTTCTTTTGGTCTTCTTGTTTTAATAGTAGCAGATACTATTAAAATAGTTTCAAGAGGGAAGAAAGCACTTACAGAATTACTATAATTCTGCTTATGGATATCTGAAAAAAGTGGAAGGTCACAGTCTGACCTAGAGACCTTGGCAGCATCCTTTAAACAAGCATTAATCATACCTAGTGCATCAAATCATCATGTGCAAGATAACATTAGTGACCTCTCCAACTGAGAATAACAAATGACTCTTAACTTTCCTTTCTGTGCATGACAGTAGTGTTGACAACGTCTGTGTATTTTTTTTTGCCCTGTACCTAATCAACTGATCATTCTACATACAAAATCTGCCTTGAAGTACATCTTTTCACTCCTATTTCTGCATTGAAGGAACCTGTGTAGAGAATGTGTAATGGATTAGTCATTGTATATGGATGTTTATTCTTTTGGGATGTCTAAAAGCAAAGTGGTTTCTGCATCTTTTATGCTTATGAAATGACATACTGAACCAGGAGAACTGGATTATGCTGATGAGTTAAAATATATAAAATTTATAAAGATGTGCTTCAAAATGTGAGTAAAAGTAAACTATACTACAGCATTCTTGGGGAAAATGCATGCTGCTCGAAACATTTTTGATAACTTCTTTAATCATATGAAAAAAATAAAGTAATCTGTGCATCTTCTACATTACCTGTATGAAAGTTGCTTAAAAGTCCTAAAGGGGGCATTACTAGTTGTAACTGGAATTGTGATATGCTCAGAGGTATGTCTTTATATGCAGCTAGAGAGTGAGAGTAAATATTTCAGAGCTAAACAGAAGACTTAATTGCCTGTCAGCTGCTGAAAAGGTCTTGTTAAACGAATTATAACCCTATAATGCCTTAGTCTTTATTCTGCAATGGCCAGTGCTGCAGCTACAGGGTACTGGAGGAGTCCACAGGACCTATATATATTGAAGGGTTAACAGGCACCTTAGGCAGTATTTCATGACTGTTGCTCCTTCACAGAAATTGCCTCAGGATTTCAGCATTCTGGCCTGTCAGTCTTGCCATTTCTTCACCACCTGCAGTCTGATCCCTCCAGCTGGTTTCCTTCTCCCAACAAGAGTTGGGCTTTTTCAGCCTGGAGAAGAGAAGGCTCCAAGGAGATCTTACAGAAACCTTCCAGTACCTGAAGGGGCTACAAGAAAGCTGAGGAGGGGCTGTTTACAAAGGCTTGTAGTGATAGGATGAGGGGCAATGGGTATAAACTGGAGAGGGACAGATTTAGACTAGACATAAGGAAGAATTTCTTCACCGTGAGAGTGGTGAGGCACAGGAATGAGTTGCCCAGGGAAGTTGTGGATGCCCCATCCATTGAGGTGTTCAGGGTCAGGTTGAATGGGGCCTTGGGCAGCCTGATCTAGTGGGAGGTGTCCCTGCCCATGACAGGGGAGGTTGGAACTAGATGATTTTTAAGGCCCCTTCCAACCCAAGCTATTCTATGATTCTATGATTTTTGCAGTCTGGCCTTGAGTACAAGCAGTGGCTGCTTAGCTGAGTCCTTGGAGAGCTCGTTGGCTATCCTAATATTCATTCAGCCCTTTACCATGGATTTGGAGGCAAAACCAGTGTGTTGTTTATTGGCACCTTGGTGTACTGTAGTTCTGAAATCTAGTTTTGCTTTGTCTTCTACTGAGGGTGCCAACTGTTAGTCTGGCTCCTCAGATATTTTTCTGACTAAATTTCTCTGAATGGCAGTGGGACAGTGGAAACTCTAATATATTTTTAAGGTTTTGCCACAGTTGCAGACTTCCTCAGTGACATCTGTTTGTTCTTTTTGGCACTCATGTCATTTAGAGACCAGATTAGCAGCCTCTGCCATTAGTTGCTAAAGCCAAATGGGTCATAGGAGAATGCATGAGTAGAGAAGGATATCAAATTAAATCTCAGAAGCACTCTAAAGTACCATATAACATAATTTTAGCCACCCATTATGACTTTTAAAATAAAGTCTATGGGTTTTAGCCATGTTGCTGGGAGGTCTCAGTAAAACCCTCTGAATGGTGGTTTCAACCTCCATCCACTGGTCAGTCAAGACTAAGTACAGCTGGGCATTTTCAGCTTTCGGTTAGTAAAATTGTCAGTAGGATAAAGTGCAGCCTTCTTATTGGCAGTGTCTAGGATGCTCATCATGTTCCCATCAGATGCAATAGGTGTCTTTGTGGTGCTTGCTCTTTTTGTGAGTTACTCAGGGTATTGCAAATTAAAGATGAGTAGACAGTCTTCCATAATCCAACTAAGTATTAAAGCTACAACTGAGCTGTAACATTATTGCTTTGCGGAAGTCCCATATGAGATTTTTGCCAGAGGTTTAAAATTCCTAAGCCAGATCGTATTCTGTATTACAGAAATCCTTTTAAAAAAATATTTTATGCAACAGTTTCCAGCTCAGTGGGCTTCGATTTATGAAATTCTGAATAGCAGAATGAAAGATTAATAAAACTGAGCCACTATGCAATCTATAATCCTTCACATACTTACAAAATGCCTTTTTTCCTAATAGGCTTAAATCCTAGTGTGCTTTTTAACCAGTATCAGTGAGGCTTCATCCTTTTTTGATCATTTGCCTCAAGGGAAGATCTAGAATTTTAGTTCAAAAAAATTATTTCTACTCTGCTTTTGACTTTCTGATTGGCCAAAACTCCTCCAGAACTTGTTTTATGTGCTGTATTCCGCTGTCTTATAGGCTAACTGTGCCCTACATCTCTTCTTTTACTAAGCCTGAAAAGGACACCGCAAATGGCACAAATGTGAAACGCTGTATTTGTCCCTGAGACTGTGTAGCCACAGCTAGCTTTAGGTGGTTAGTTAAGTCTGGGATTTTTAGGCACCTAATTGTTTCTCAAGGTGGAAGAGAGGGAGTCAGAATATTGGTGTGTCTTTTAATTTTTTTTTCTTGAAATGTGCTGACTTGTTTTGTGCTCCAGCTTACCTCTTTAAGTCTTCAAATATGTTGTTCACTATGTTGTTCAACAGTGATATTTTTCTGTGTTTAATAGCCTAATGATAAAGCTTAGGTTGTTCCATGTTATGAGTCTTCAGTCATGTTTTTTGGTTTGTAAGACTGACAGGGTCTCAGTGGTGAAACATAACAAATCTGTGCTGACTTTTGGGTTATCCATCTGCTTAGCAAGATTGTGTCTTGTTAATCTAAGCCCCTGTCTTGGTCTTTGCTTTAAAAGTGCCTTCAAATTAGTGTTCCTACTACAGTTTTTTTTTTTCCTGTGGATCTATTTCAAATTATAAATCAAACACATCAAGTTTGTGATGTGTGCTGTGACTGTACCTGTATAATTTAGGCTCTACAGCTTAGAAATTAATGTATTGGCCAAACTAGCACATTTCAGTTTCTGTATGAGCATCAGTTTCTCCTAACTCTTGTTTTCTTTCAATATTGAAGGACCACACTAATCTCTATTATAGAATTAATTTCAGAGTTGAGAGGTGTATGTAGATCTAACTAAATATTTTTGACTGTTGTAATTAAACATTGGTTTTTGCTTTCTCACTATAGACCTCATGGTGACCTTTTTTTCTTTTCTTAACTTAGTACTATTGCTTCAGCTCATTTCTTCGAAGAAAGGATGTAATTTTTCTTATATTTGTATAAATAGCCATCTGATTTTTTCACTTACCAATATGCTACAACACATTCTTTGCCATTTTTCCTGTTTCTATAGAAATTTCTTGCTCAAAAAAAATCTTTGTGTGGCTACATGATTATAATAATTTTAAACCCTAATAATGAAAATCAGTCCGGAGGTTACCTTTTGGAGCCTTAAAATGTGACATTAGATGCTACCTTCAAGAAATAATTAAATGGAAAGTGATAATATGTGTGAGGGGATCTTTCTGAGACTATTTGTAAACTTTTGATTTCTAAATGTTGCCTTCAGGCTTGGTAAGAAAAGCTCAGTGTTTGTAAAGATTATCCTGACAGCAATATGCTGGGTCAATTGTCAAGACATGTTTAGCATGGAGGGATGTATTAATCTGCTATAGGTACCACTGTAAGTGGTGGAATAAATAGAGGGCTCAAGCAGATGAAGAGGGATTAACTGTGTAAATTGAGCAAACTCTTCAATCACTAAACCAGTGATTTTACAAAGGATTAGTCTGCTTTTACAAATATTGATTACTGATTTGTTACTCAGAATGGAGATGATATAACTTGTGCAGTTGCTGTGTAGTTTGCTATGTGAAGTGTACATCATTCATATTAATGGGATTGTCATAGGCATTACAAAAACTGACAGATTTATTATAGTGGTGCCGTTAGCATTGTCATAGTTAAAGTTGGGTCAGCATTTCCATTAAAAGTCCTATTTTCTTTTTCTGGTGTTCATAGATCAACTTTCAAATTTGCTTCATTGAAATTTGGCAATAGCCAAATGATATAGCTTTGACATGATTATTTTTGTACACTTTAAAAGAGGACTGAATCAACACATTTTCAATTAGAAGAACCACTGTATGTGATTTTTTAAAAAATGTTTGCAGGTTTGAATTCTTTGGTTTTCGTACAGCTTTAGAGTGATACTGTGTATGTTCAGTAGTTTCATTAAGCCAGGTTTGTAGAGGAGTGTGTATGTGTTAATCAGTTGCTATAAAGTGAAATCAACCAAGGAGTTTTGTACAAATGAGCTCTTTTGCCTGTCTAAAGGCTTGTCTGGCTTTTTTTGAGTGCTACTAGTTATCTGATAAAGGTTACTACATTTCTTACAAATCCTGTCCCACTTATGTCCAAGCAACACGATTCCATTAGGTTCAGTTAATTCGTACACCTTTAATGTTACAACTGGTTTAAATTTCAACAGTGGTACTTTCACTGGGATCTTGTCTTTCTAATCCTCAATTTAGATTTATGTGCAGAGGTAGGCTTAAGGAAAGTTCAGGTGTGGTGTGAGAATCAAGGGACATAAGATGAGAGTTCAATGAGTCTGGAAGAAATCCCACTGACATTTACTCAGCTAATTCCTCATTGTAAAAGTCTTAAGTTTTAAAAATTGCCCATTTATCTCAATGTGTTGTCTTTCTCCTCTTATACAGATGTGCCACGAGACTCAATCACAACTCTTCTCTTGATTCCTTCCCAAATTGTGACCCCATAATCATAATATTATGATTACTCTGGTTTGTGAACTTCCAATCCCTTAACACTTTGGGATACACGTGATAGGCGCTGAAGGTGTGGAAACCTGTATGTGATTCCCAGAGAAAATAAAAAGCTGGCATTTTGCAATTCAATCTAAGTGATCAACATTCCTGCCCGGATTTCAGTCCTGCAAATGGCATTGAAATAAAAATAACTGTTTCTAACTGCAAATTAAAAATATCATTTCAAATATTCCTACTGGATACTAAACCAACTAAGAACTGCATAGAGTCATCTTAGAAAGATAATAGTAATCTGTGAAAAAGGAAATGTGTTCTGTAGCGTAGTATTGCCTAGAAAGGCCACTGAAAAAATTAAGTGGGCATTTCAAGTGAATAGAGTAACAAAATGTGACTTATGGGAGAATTGGAGTAGTTGGGCTGATCTCTTCTCTCTTACTCAGAGAAAAATAGCTTCTGCCAGAACTCTTGTTGCTTGCATCTTCCAGTGTATGATTTCTTCTGGAGTCTTCAAATGGAGTGGAAAATGTCAGTGTGATCATTCCAAAAACATGGAGTTGATATTGGAAGGTGATTCTTCCTGTCATATTCAGTATTCCAAGGTGAATGACCACTGAAATTTACATCTGGAAGGCTTCCAGGAAACACAAGAGTTTTCTTCTGGCTTCTTACTGTGTTTTCCTTGTTCTTTTAAGTTTGGTCCCACGCAGTTGAAGGAAAACAGGAGAATTTTTGCTTTGTGGTAGCAGTCTCCTTGTGAGAGTAGGTTTGAAAATAGCAATGTATTTTTCCAACATTAAAACCTTTGGATTTTTATTGTCTCTTTCAGACTACTTAGAAATAAAGACACTGTGTTAGGCACTTTGGAGTTTCTTCCCTTTAAGTTTTCTCATGATGTTGCTCTGTAGATTGATTTTTATTTATTTATTTTTTTTTTTAAGTGCAATGTCATCATTGCAGGAGGCTGTAATTCTACCAGAACTTCCTACTTGTACATGATGAATGATATTTGATATGCATTTTGTGTGCTACGGGGGAAAACTTGAAAGCCTTGTGTGAAATGATTTTTTTCTTTTGTTTTTATTTTAAAAAGGCTTGTCTTTACATGCAGACTGCAGTGTAAAGTAATACCTCCATCTTAATCCAAATTAGCTTTTGAACGCAGAGGAGCTTTGAGTGTGATAGTTCACTGATCACTGAGCATAGCTTTTTAGTTAAATTATCAGTAGTAGAAGAAATGTATCAAAAATGAGGCAATGAGGCAGAACATTCAAGCCATTTTGTGTTTGCAGGAATACATAAAATGTGAAAAATGAAAACTGTAGCTTTCCTGAACCTCTTCATTGAAATCAGCGAGTGCCACTTTTAAAGATGTGAGTCTGTTTTCAGCTGACTGTAGGAATTCTAATCTCTTCCTTTACACAGATGAAAGATTTTTCAACTCCAACCAGTAATGTTAGAACTTTTTTTGATCAAGGATATGAGGTGTTAGAGAATTTAAAATGCTCGAAGTGTGTACTTCTGTTTCCTTTCAGAAGCTTAGCAGGCCAAGCCTTTGGCCAGGAGTCAGAACAGTTGGAACTTTGCAGACTACACAGTTAATCCAAGAGGGCTGCCACTTGGCATAAGTAACTTCCATGTATAAAACATCATACCATTTACGTTGAGGTTTTTCATTGGTGTTTGTGGTAGTCTGGGAATTTCCTTGTTTCCCTGGATTTCTTCGGTATTGCTCATTGTGTTTCTAGTGTGTTGCACTTCTGATGAGACCAGTAGTTAAAATGTTCTCCTTCCCAAATATCCCTATCACTGACTGAAATTCAAATTGGATGGTTTTCCTGTTCAGTTAAATTTGGCACATCTTGAACTGTTCTGTTGTTTGTTTTTTTTTTTAAATTATTTTTTTAAAAGGAGGCTTAAACTAGCTTCTGGAGCTAGGAACGGAAAAATTTAGGAAAGCAGGTACACACAAGAGAACTTAATTAGGAGAGGGCACAGGGAAAAAAAAGAAAATGGTAAAATTAAGAGGAAGAAAGCTTATATGCTTTTTGTTTAATTAATGTGTGATTTGTGAAGACTCTAGCTTGCATGGTATTACCAACATTAAGGCAAGAGCCACAGAGTTCATGTGATTTAAGCTCTCATAGATCTGTCAAAGTGTTATTGAGTAATGAATACATGGCTTACTAGGATGCTGAAACTAGAAGAATATGTACTACTATTTTTTAAATACAATTTGAAAGTTCATTGTTTAGCTTAGCAAGAAATTACATTTGGCAGGTTTTCTTCCAAAATATATTAAATTGTTCCCATGTTCAGATAAGCAGTTGTCATTGCTTTGTGTCAGTTTAGGCTTATTTGCTGAACGAAATGTGCCAGTTGCCCAAAGATAAAATTTTAGACCCTTCGAAAGTACTAATTAAAACCTTATGACAAAATCAGAAAGTAATGGGAAACGTCTATCTCTGATTACTATACCTTTTTCTTAAGGTGTTGTGATATGTGGTTATTTCCAGGGGATTCTTATGCTTACCAGGTGGCTATTTAAAAGTAGTAGTAAATTGCCATGTACAATTGTATTGTAGTATTACCTTTTCCAGATGTTTTAGATGCTAAGTTGAAAATTGTTTTTTTCTCCTGGACATATTAAATGCTAGCTTTTAACTCGCTGTTTGATAAACCTGTAGGACTTCCTTCCTATCAGTCATCTGGGAATACAGAAATCATGATGTGGTTAAAGATGCTATCCATATGCACTTTGACTTTATGCTGGTCATACTCCAGCTGTAGACTCTTTATTCCTGATCTTTTAATTTTCTCTGATTAGCTAACAGCACCTTCTGTGGTTCAGCTATCGTGTAGATACTCTGAATCTTTATTTAGGGTTTCTAATCAAAATTGGATGTGTATGCTTGCCTCTGAGACAATGCTGGGAAATTTCAGCTTGCCTACATAATGTCATGAGAATTTCCAGTGCCTCTAATTGATCCATGATGGTCTGCTTTGACTTGCTTCTGTCTGCAATGCAGAGGCATTATTTTTATCTCTGTGTTTTCCTGCATACTTTATTTCTCATAACAAAGCAGGAAAGTGAGCTTCTTGTTGCATAGGCAAAATCTGTATTGTCAGTCTCTACAACTGATACATTTTACTTTCGGCTGTACCGTGGGCTTCTGGGTTACTGAAATCTTCCGGTCTCTCTCTGGCATGATTGATTAAACTTTAATGATCCTTGGAGGGATTTAAGCAAAACTTTTACATTTCTATTCCTTGTATTACAGTGGCATGTTCAGTAGAGCTTGTACAAGAGACCTTTTCTTTACTGCTGTAGCTTCTTTCTGTGTTCTTGCCTCAGAATCTTTGAAACAACAGAAGGAGGAAGGCTGCTCCTGTGAAGTGTGCCGTAGTCCCTTTTATGACCCTGGGGATAATGCCTGCTCTCAGCAAAACCCGTAACTTTTAATTTCTTTTTTTTCCCTTGTGCTGTGAGTGTAATTTGTGAAATTTAAATATTTACCTATGTGAAAGTCAAATCTGGATCAAGGGATGAAAGCCATGAATTCCTCTCTACATTAAGGTACTATGCAGAATGTAGCAGAGGATGTCTTAGAACCAGTTTGAAAACCAACAAAAGAATGCTTTAGTCCAGGAGAATATTAGTTTATAAATTAAAATTTAAATTTGGATGAGGAGCATGATCCAGGATAATTCTGTTAGGCTGTGGATCCTGGTGAACGGAGTCTGACTGGCTGACTCCTGTAATTTATTAAAAAAAGGAGTCTTTGTCAAATTAAATATATTACAACTACTAAAGAAACTTTGCTTAGAGAACAGATGAGGATTGAGAAACCATAGATGTAAGATTTTTTTTTTTTAATTTGAAATACCTAAATACAGAGTTATTCAGTCAGGGGCTAAATGAAAATGACAGAGACAGATTTCAAGCGTGCTAAGTGCTTAAAAGAACTAAATATTTCTGTAAAGAATATGTCACAGTGGTTTTTAGGCTCCCTGGCCCACTGCCTTCTCCTGAGCTTACAGGAAGGAAGGGAGGAGGAATGCTCATACCACTTTCCTTCCAAGGGAGGAGCCAAGAAGAATACTCAGCATTTTGGCCTCTGAGGGTGTGGCATTAGTGTTTGTAACCCAAATTTAATATCCCAGATTAGAAAGAATTAAAACTAGAAACAGATGGCACTGTTTTAAGTATTCTTTAATAAAACACACTGCTGGCTCTTCTCAGAGGAATATATCAAGGCAAATTGTTCAGTGAAAACTTTTGTGAACTGTTAGAGAACCCAATGATGAACGCTGGGCATGGCCCCAGGGCTAAACTTCATAGACTAGGAAGGCTTTGGAACAAACTAACTTTTTTTGAACCAATGTTTCAAAAGCTAAACATTTTCATTATGTTTATTCCCCTGTGTGAAATGCGTTTTCTCTAACATTTGTCTTTTGATTCTTGCATGTTAAACTAATTCAGAGCTATTAGGCTACTGCATTTGCAAAGTACTCTGTGAAAGTATTCAAGACAGTTAATGAGGCTAATGAGATTTTATGTGGTCTTTCTACTGCTAACTTTTCCTTAATCAGAAAACTCTAGGAAATGGAATTTCTTAAAATTCAGTATACATTAATCGTCTCTTTAATAAAAGAAATGTAGGGAGAAGGTATTCATATGAAAAACACCTCCTCTTTAGCCTAGATTAACAGTGCTTGTGCAACAGATGTGACCCCAGTGTATTGCTATGAACAGATTCAAAGATAATTGAATCCTTCTGTAGTAGCTATTAAAAATGGGTAAATGCTGTATTTCCAGATCAAAATGAAATAGAGAGATATGAAGAATTTTGGGAGATGTGTGTGAGAAAGAGTGGAAAGGAAGAAAAGTAGATGAAAATACTTTTTCTGTTGCTAGAAACATAATTTCTTCTTTGCTCAACTTTAATACAAATATTTTCAGAAAATCTTTGCCAATTTAGAATTGCAGCTTGAGAGATACCATAAAAGCCCTGAGTTTGACAAAACTTCTTATTTTCTGCATTTTAAAGCCTATTATGTCAATATTTAGAGTAGCAACTCATTGTTTTTAGAGAAACATCTAGTCAAAGATTTTACTAACAGTGATTAAAACAGGAAAGGATTTCAGTTTCTCCTTTTGTACAAAAGAGTCTTCAGTGCAGTAAAAAGGAAGCTGGAAAAATAATTTTCAATAATTGTGGTTAGGATTTTTTTTTTCAGTTAAAGGAAGATGACTGTTTTCTCCATATAATCTAATTAATTTATTTTGTCCTGGCAGTTTTCTTTTACAATGACTGAAGAACAGTGAATTATTATTTTTTGATCAAGAAGTCTTTACCATTATAATAGTTAAACCTATGGTCCTCTACTAGGACAGCAAGCTGTAATAAACCACTTACCAAATTATGCTTATCTCCACTTCGCCTGTTTAACTTCCCATAAGCATGCTAAGCACCTCTTTAGAATGCATTGACCTCTAATTATTTCTTGCTTTGTTTCCCTTAGCCCACACTGAAGAAATAAAAAATATCCCTATTGGTATACAGTGCAGAATAACACAACCTGGTGTTGGTTTATTTATTTTGTAAACAGAATGGAATTTTGACAGCATTGGGTCCTCCAAAAATCAAAATGCCATGCATGATGATTACATTTCATGCTTTATCATATTGAGTGACACTGATGAAACCATTTTTAAGTAACTTGCTAAATTCACTATTGCAGTAGGGTGCGAAATTGTATTAATCAGACTTTCGACTATCTGATTACCAAGCTGCAGAAATTGTAGCCATGCCATAAGCTGTAGTCTGAGGTCTTTCTGAAGTCACAAGATATACTGGATTTGTGCAGGAACGTGTGCATTACTGCACCTATGATAATAACATTCATGTTTTTCTGAAGTTAAAGCATGACTGGTAGAAAAGCTGGCTTTATGCTTGAGTGAGAGCATTTCACTCTTTTCACTGGAGGAATTTTTAACCTGGCAGCAATAGCATTATAATAACTGCCAGCTGCTCACTTGGCACAAGAGTGCCTAGAGCCAAGAGGAAGAGCCTGGTGCATTACATGTGTAATTTACTTTTTCTCTAAAACTTGAAAGTTTAGGCCTCATAAACATTTTGATCTGGTCTTTGATGGCCTTTGTGCACATCAGTAGAGGAGTATGCATATGGAGCATAGCTTGCAGATTTTACTTTGGAGTGCATTGAAGTAATTCCCACTAGGATAAGAACAGAAATAATTCTGGAAGATTCATCTGTGAGTGGGTGGTCAAGAAAGAAGGAAACATTAACATTAAGCAGATAGACCTCCCTCATTTTATACTGTTTATTGGGGGTGCAAGATGATAATCTCCCTAACTATTGGATAGTATTGACCTGATTTTTTACATCAAAAGAATAGTGTCCAGGACATTATTTCTGCAGTATTAACTTGGGAATGGAAAGGAGACTTTTTTTGTATCCTCAACTCTGCAGCAATGATACAGCGGAAACTAGATCTGGAAGGGTACACAGGAGCAATCTTTGTACCTTTCTGTACTTGTGAACTCAGGCAGCTGCAAGCCATGAGCACTTCTTGACTCATAGTGCCACTTTAACTCTTTAGTATTTAAAACTGATATCAGAAACGATAATGTACTAAAGGAGAAAGAAACTAGGAGAGAGTATGGGCCTTTTAAAAATCTTTATTTCTAAATCCTTGAGATGTATCTGGAAACAGACCATACAGGGATTGGAAGTAGGTAGGAAGACATGCTGGTCTGATTTGTGGAGAGAAATTTTGCTGTGATCTGGTAGTCAGTCTGACAATAAATATCTGAGCAACAAATACCCAAGTGAGTTAATACCAATAAGTGCTATTTAGGATATCTCTACCTTTCATTTCTTTGAGTGGACAACCTTCAGTGATATTAGAGGAAACCGAAATTCAGGCCATTTCACCTGTATCCATCAGGGAAAGGAAAAATTTTCTTCATCCTGAAGATGTCCTGGGGCATACATGAGAGTTTAATATTTGGGGATTCAGAGCTCTGAACTCTAAAGGAGTATATAATTCAAAGCAAGTTGATTAATTTACTTCACAGTTTTTTATTAAAACAATAGTAAAGCCTTCTTTCTTGGCAGTCGTTCTCTCTGTTAAATAGATCCTTTGTAGAAGGAGCTGACTCATTCAAAGACCCATGCAGTAGTCAATTCATGGCTCTCTGATCTCAGCTGCTAGTTTAATGTAAACAAATGCCACTTTATTATATCAAAGCACTGCATTAGTGGTACTTTTTTTGAGGAGATTTGCACCAAACCCAATCTATTTCAAATGAATAGAGAAGCAAAATTTTGATTGAAAGCAACCGCAAAATCCAACCTGTTGTGGAAATTCCAAGCTTTCAGTTGGATTGCTCTAAGGATTGCAGGTCACTCTGAATCCTGTTTAAGATGTGAACAAGGGAGTAAAGCAATGAAAAAAAATGGAAGAGAGTTAGAAAGGTGACATAGTTGAGTCTTCTATGCGGACTCTAGGCAGTAGCTGGAAGGAGGATGTCATTCTGTGTTCTTTCTTCCCGTCATTGTTTTTGTTGCAGTACAGCAGTAGGAGTATATCTATGTTTGTGCCTTCTTCCTGCTACATATGCACAACACCTGTGGTTAATGAGAATCTGAGAGTAGGTGGTTGTTTCTCTTTCCTTGTACTTTTCATACTACTTATTCTCCCTCATCTTCCTTCTGTATATACCGGGGAATAAAAGAAGGAATTTAGTCAGATTATGTTTTTTTTCCTTCATGCACAGTGGTATGTGTCTTGGAATATTACTACTATCCCTCTCTCCTATCCAAACATTTAAATTTCCATCATATTTTGTGGTTCCCAAGCTTCTCTGAGAGAAGGGTGATAATATGTATGTATCTGTTTCTACTTCAGCTACTTACAGATTGTGAGTGACAGTGGGGCTGACCAGCTGTTGCTTGTTTCATGGAGTTGCTGCCTCAGTTACTTTGAGGAACCAAAACAGAAACTAAAGATTGAGGGAAGAAGAAGGACTTGTTTCCGCGATGTTAGCAGAACAGAGGAAGGCTGCAATTTTTCCTGCAGGTTCTTTTCCTCACGATCTTTCAGTGCTGCATGCACAATAAATTTAGTTTCAGAAGATGCCATCATCAAATTTGTCCTGACTTGTCTTAGCAGAAGCAGCAAAACTGAGAGCAGTGGGGAATTTTGAGTTCTACCTCTCTGGTAGTTCAATTAGTTCAGATGAGCTTCTATCTATAGGCAGAATAACATTAAGAAGTCCCCGAAGTACATGCTTGTTTGGGACTATCTCCCCAATTTGATTTGGCTATTCACTAATCACTTGCCAGACTTTCTCATCAGAACCAGACCTGATACAAACAGTAATGTATAAAATTAGATCTAAATAGTTGTTGAAGTTCTGAAACTAAAAAAAAAAAAAAAAAAGATAGGTGAACTGGGTTTGTTTGTTTATTTAATTAGGTTATATATCTTCCACATCTGTGGGGATGCACTGTTGTAAAATGAGCCCTACTGGATGAGGTAAAGCTGTAAGTGTTGCACACTGATGCCTCCCAATGACCAATATTAAGCATCACACTATGTATATTTGTAAAACTCATCACCTCCCCCACTCATGTCATCATTAGATCATCTTTTAAAGTAACTATTAAACTTACCATGTCCTAGCCAGCAGGTGTCTTTGTGTTAAATTCCCATTTAACTTTGTGCAGTGATTGAATATTATCAAGCGAGGGGGGACAGCTGCAGCATTTTAAAGTGTGTGTACATGGAGCTAATAACTTTTGTACTTTTAATGCAGCAGTAAGAATTTCAATGTATGTAAAGTTCTATCTACTACCTTATAGTATCCAACAAAATCTTTTGTTGTCTAATAAGACAGTTGTGCTATTTAAGAAATGCATTCTCATTTTGAGTATTTTCATACTTAAAAAATAACATTCTTTGCAAGTTCATAACTCTTTTTCTTCTATTTTTCTTCTCACAACTGTTTTTAAATGAGACCACCATAAACCAACTAATTCGTGGACATTGATTACAATATTAATTCTATTTTAAGGGACAACCTAAAAATCCAGGAAAATGGTATCACCTTCCAGAGACAGTGTTTTTGGTTCAAGGTCAGACAATTGATCTTTTAACCTACCATGCATGGCTTAAAGCATTCTTTTCTTATCACAGAGGTTGTCTACTGATACTGTTTACTCCTTTTTTTAAGTTATATTGGTAGAACTTAATGAGAGTACATATATTTTGATGAATAATTGCTGCTTTGTAAACTAGCCACCTACCTACAGTGAGTCTTATGAATATTTGATAATAATAAGTAGTACGAACTTCACTGTGAAGCTCACATGCACTTAAAATAACAGCAGCACAGGAATAGCTATTCTACTTTTTTTGCTTGTGGTAAACAGTATGACATTTATAGACACATTAATTATTAGACATATCTAACACATTTAATGTTAGGAGCTTCATTTAAATCATAGTTATGTTTTAGAAGGAGAAAGATACAGGATGGAAGACAATTTTTAACATCTAGATTTGTATTTTCATTTGAGGCAGGGTTCACTGGTCGATTTCATGTTTCTAGCTATGAATTAGCAGTTGAGAAAAAGGAAAAAATACAGTGGAACATACTGTTTTGCAGATGCTGCCACATTCTAGAAAATCTAATATTAGTATCTGTAGATCAGCAATTTTATAGTCTTTGCAATCCACTGTCACCTTTTAGATCCTACAGGCGGTACTTTTGTGTCATACAGCAGATTAGGCAATGTCTATCAACAGGAATCACCTTTTATTATTTCTTCATCTGGTTTCTGGTTTTGTAGACAGTGTAATATAAAGCCCTCACCCTGTATGTTTTTTCAAGATGTTTTTATGCAAAACTGGTATTGAAAACCACATTCCTAATTTAATTGTGTTGAATTGTGATATTTGGTTTTGTTTGCACATCTGAAAACTTACTGCTTTCATTATCCAACTTGCTTTCCAGACCACGTTCAAAACACAGAGTAATGTTTTCTATGTTGCCATAGTCTGTTTAATTATATATTTTTCCTTCTGAGACTTGCAGGACCTGCTACACTGCTATATTTTTACTTACTAAAGTGGTGAAGACAGCAGCAACAGCTCTGATGTTTATAGTTAGTTTTTGTACTTAAAATAATCTGGCATGGTAGTTACTATAATTATTCTTTCCAGTAGTTACTGGATATTAACAGTTTAAAATTGCTAAGTTTATTAATGCTACTGTAGTATTTTGCTTGAAAAGCGGTGCTTTACAGGACTTCTTTTTCTTCCAGGGAATCAGTTTCCTCCTATTGCAGCTCCAGATCTTCCATTTGTTCTGAAGGCTGGTTACCTGGAAAAACGCAGAAAAGGTAGGTCTAACTATCTTTGTGAAAACAGGTGCATATTTTATATCTGGGAAGTCTGTGTGTCAGTGTTTGATGCTATGAGCACAAATAACTTTATACAGGAGTGATAAATAAAATGGAATAGAAGCTAAAATGTTGAAACATTATCATGCAAAAGAAGCTCAGCACATAATTGCTGCTGTACTAATAAAAGAAAATCTGATTTCTCTATTGACTAAAAAAAATCATGCTGAGAAAGTCCACCGTCAGCCATAATTCAGAGACTTTCAGATATTTTTGAAGAAAACATTAGGAATGTATGTAAAAGTACCATATGTTGACTTCATGTTTCAGTGACCATCAAGATTTATTTTCCTTCAAGAGGGCAAATATTGATCTCAGCTTTGGTTCAGTCAATATTTACCTTGATTCAATAAATCTTATATTGTCACTTTAATACCCACTTAATGCTGCAATAACTCTAGGAAATATTTAGGAAGTTGTTCATTATTTTCTTGTATTTAATGTTACACATGACTTCTCTCTTTATATGATTTCAAATTCCCATTTGTTTTCTTACTACCAATTTTTATTTCTAATTTCCTTCTCAGTGCCATGCATTTCTTCATGTCCAGATCTTGTTTCCTTTCCTTAACACATTTCCAGTCTCTTTCTCCCTCCTTCCTCACTCATGAAAAGAGGTGATGTATTTATCTTCAATCATGTCATAAAGTGATATAACATGAATTGTATTAATTGCAGACCACAGTTTTCTGGGCTTTGAATGGCAAAAGCGTTGGTGTGCTATCAGTAAGACGGTCTTCTATTATTATGGAAGTGACAAAGGTAATTATAATAATTATTATAAACTTTTAAAATGATCTTTTAATGCACTGAAGAATATGAAAGCTTTAGTGGAGTTGGAAACTTCAAATCTAAGCTCATTTTGAGAAAGCAAAT
The DNA here is from genome assembly GCF_017976375.1 of Cuculus canorus. NCBI lineage: Eukaryota > Metazoa > Chordata > Aves > Cuculiformes > Cuculidae > Cuculus > Cuculus canorus. Next base: position 125,585,159 of record NC_071402.1, read on the forward strand.
AAAACTTGTAAAAGAATAGTTGATAATTAGAACAGTGTGTGAATTGTAAAAATGTGTAAATCTTCTTTAGAATCTGTAGCTGATGTGCTCATTTTCTAAAGCAGGGAAACTGAGGAAAAAAGATTAAGCTACCTGTAAAACTACTTTGTGCACCAAAAGCTACTTTGTGCTAGCTATTAGGTTTGATTAGTGTATCAGTACTCAATTTACTGGACAGAAAATACTCTTTCAATCCAAATAGGATTTTCTTTTTAAAACACTCTCTAGCAATTATACCTTTCTAGTCCTTTAAAGATAGTTCTATCCAGGAAAATGCTTCTATAAAAACTGCGTAGTGGAGTTCTATGTTTCTTTCTAAGTATCTTCTGTGCTTATGTTCTGAAAAAGCTAGGAATGAAGTAATACATTTAACTAACAAGCCAGTCATGGAGACTAAGTCTAGCTTCTGAAAGTGACAGTTTAGAAAAACTCTGGAATAAATGTTGGGATATTTTTTGAATTTCAAAAATTGACAGTCAAATGAAACGTCCTTTAAATTGTCTGCCAAGTGTATTTCATATTTAAGAATAAAACAAATGATACAGAAATATATCTTGAGTAAATTTTAGAAGTGCAAATACAATTTCCAACCCCCTCCCCCCCCGAATACTTTTTTCTGGACAAACTTTCCATTGAAGCTTTTAGCTTATGTGTGTGTGACCCTACTTGAGATAAGTGTGGGTAACTATTTTATATTGTGTTATTAAAAAACAAATTTAATTTGATCCAGTTTGTTTCAGTCTTCAGTATGTTGGCTCATTTAAACTCATCCTCTCTCCCTAAGGAAAAAGGAAATAAAGTAAGGGTCCAATTGTCAGTCCAGTTTTTATCCTGTTACAGTTTCTCATCATACTCTGTTTCTAGAGGTTTGTAAGTGTATGTGCTAAATGTTCTTCTTTTTTTTTTCTTTACTCTTTCCTTGGTACTTACTGATTGATCAAGCTTCAAAACCAAACAAATTTTCTTCAAATATTGAGGATATTTAGCAAAACAGTGATTGGTCAATAATAATTTTTCTCTGGAAAAATATCTTGTGGTGTTTGTTTATACATAGTTGTACATTATCTAGTACTTAAATGTGATTTTTTTTATCAGAATATATGACTAGTTCTTAAAGATTGTTCTGGGTTTCTGAATCTTTGGCTTTTCATCTGCTAGTTTTTGCAAAAATGAAAAAAAAGGAAAAAAGAAAAAGCTTTGTATTTTTTATTTTTTGTTTGTATCTATGCTAGTGATTACTTCTGCTTTCTAGCATATGGTCTTTGTATTACGGCAGGAAAGCTGTATCCCTCCTCTTTTTCTGTCCATATTTTTTCTTTTGCAGCAACCTGACTATCAAGGCTGCATTGTCATTTCTATTACGTATGCTGAAAGTTATGTGGAAGCATGTTCTCTAGCGCTCTGCAGGTTGGTGTCACGTTAGGAATTCACTGTGATACACCATGAAATCTCTTTCCTTTATGGATCTATAGTCAGATAGATTAGGCTTCGCCTAATACCTTTATGGCTTTTGTAGACTGCAAATTGTTTAGGGAAATTCCTCCTAACTGTAGCCTAATGGTGTGGGAGAGGCACATAGGGTACATATTCCATGGAACGTTTATTGAGAATTGTATAGACATGGCCAAGCTCCAAACAGAATCTCATGGAGGAAGCAAACAAATCAGCTGCATGAGTTTACACCCCCCTCTATGTGACTGGTGCTGTTAGTGTAGAAAAGACTGGCACAGCACACTGGAATGATGTTGTCTTGTGGATCTGGGATGACCAACAGCCGCTCAACAACTGGTCTTTGAACAAGAAAGCTTTTTCCTAGACTGATTTGAGGTACTTTCTTCAGCCCTCTGTTACTACAGTACATAAAGGTGCCTGTTCTAGTGCAGATTTAAGTTGCCATCATGATGTGGAAACTGGATACTAGGGATTGCTTTAGTTCCGTGGCAAACTAGCTTGCTGTTGGAACTCAGCTGTTGTGCTGATCGTTGTGAACATATGCTGTTTATTGTGCTATTTAGCTGCGGATTATCAGCATGGATGAGGTGTGTGATGAGACAGTTCTGAGGAGATCTGGCATTTAGTAACTGGAAGAACCTGAAAGTGATTCCACTCCCACTGTTGTGGCCAGCAGTGATACCTTCTGTAGTACAGTGTTGGATTAGGATTCTTCTTCTTGTGCTGTGACCTTTGATGCTTTACCAGATAACCTGGGCCGTGTATAAAATGAAGTTGTGTTCTTACAAACTGAAGAAGAGCAGCAAAGTGTGCATTTGGGTGGTTCCATGCAAATTGCTGCCACCTCCTGAATCATTGGGATGCTGTCTAAATGATGCTGGTCTGCCCTAGCCTGTACAGTGTCTGCAAATGTTTTATATCAGCTGGGTCCTGGTTTCTGACAAGTTCCAGGGCTGATTCACACAACAGGAGAATTCCTCTTGCTGAGATGAACCCGGTTTGAAGAGAGACAAGGGACAGGGGGATTCCATATGTGCTCAGTCCTGCTGCCTGTGTCACTTTTAATGGGTGATGGAGTGCTTATGCCTGTGTGTTGCGGGACATAATGCAGAGAGGCAGCTGAGATTTCTAGGTCCTGCTTGTCTTGTTTTATGTTGTGTATGTTTTTAAAACCAGACACACAGGCAGATAATCTGTGAAGGATGTTTTGTGTCTAGTGCAATGTGTATTTTGTTAGCCAAGGTTTGATTTTCATCATTAAATATCACTGTAAATATAACTGAATGCTAAATGTGTGGCTATAGGATGCCTTTTTACTAGGTTGTGTAGGTTTGCAGTTTCCAGAACACTTCTATTTCGTCTCCTTTTTACATTGGGAAAGAAAGAAGTAGTATTGAAGTGTAGAAAGCTCACAGTTGCATGCAAGGAAGAGTTTCAGAACCATTTATTTAGATCTGAATGATGAAAAATATGAGGCCTGGTCCAGGAGAATGTAGTACAAGCTAAAGCCTGTGAAAATACAGTAAATGACTGTGTGGTTGTGTATGTGTGTGTGTTCACCTAGGAGATTACAAGCATTCTTTTAACAGTTGCAATGCCTGCAGGCTGATTAATGTCTTGTTTTCCGTTTCCTCCTCCATTTGCTCATACATTTGGTGCAGCATTCGATAGTGAAACAATGTTATTTATCCTTGCAATATAGACAGGTCTAAGGTGTCACCTACATTTTTTATTCCCTTGATCAATGGTATGTGGAGTAGGTGGAAGAACATGGCTTAAAGGTTTGACCTAATTACATGTCAGAAATAGGTACTGCAAGAAGCACGTGTGTATTTGTGCTCGTGCTGGCCCACAACATTGCAGAGAAGTGTGATCAAATGTCAGAGCTGACTTGGATTTCCAGAAGCTTGCCTGGTCCTCCATTTCATAGCCTTTCCTTCCATAAACCTTTTATAGTCGTCATGTCTTTGCTTCCATGCAGTTGCATCCTGAGTTGGGTACCCTGTTTGCAGATCACTTTTCTATATGATCTCTGGCAGTTCCTGTGTACTGGGGCATGTAGGTGGTAAGGCTAACCTTGCAGATCTCAAAGTGCATGTGAAGAAGGAAAGTTAATTTGTTGCTTTATAAATTAGTGAATTAATAGCTTCATTACTTCTTCCTCACTAGGCCACAATGTTATGTGCCTTTCTGTGTCAGCAAACTGGAGAGGTCAGCTAAATGTTTAGCAAGACAGTAATTAATAATATCATGGTAATTTTTTCCCCTCTTAATAGGCACTAAAAATGTATGTTAATTTTTATAACTTGAAAATAGTATCTGCCTGCCTGCCAGTAATTTGATGTTGAAGAGGGGGATAATTCAGAGACTTTTAGAAAAGTCTCAAGGTGGGTTTTTTTTTTATCATGGACACGAAAATTTTTGATTTCTCTGAATAGTAAGATACTGATGGCTAGTCCAATGGCTGAAGTACTTCTGTTTGTACATGAGAGGCTTTTTGTTTTATTTTGTTTTATTTTTGTTTTATTTTGTTTTATTTTGTTGAAGAACTTGGTGACTGAACAATATTAAGGGAGGGGGAAGCCTACTCAGAGTTGCATTTGCAAATCTATCCTAGAGACTCGTCTAACTAGGCTACTGGAATTCCTGTCACTTGCTAATCTTGCAAATTTCTCCTTCTAGGATTGAGGAAAGATATACTAACCCAGTGGAAAAGCTGCTGACGTATCATTTTGCTTTTAGCTACATACCTTCTTCTTTTAGTCCCCCCTCTTTGAACAAGCACAAAGGAAAGGCAAAGATCCTTGTTTAGTTTAGACTTCACTTTTGACAAAATTCATTATTGAAATCTGTAGGAATTGTGAATGTTCAATAGGACTTTGTTGTAGCAAGGTCGTGGCAATCGCAGGCATCTATCTAATGAGTACTGACTCTTCTGCTCTGAGAATGTTAGATTTAGACCTTGAGAGGCACACTTGTCATTAACAGTGCATTATTTAAAAAATAACTGTTGAGTCTTAGCAAACTGAGCATAAACAAACTGATGCCCTAAGTAGTACGTTTCAATCGTTGCCTCAGTTTCTTAATTTTTTAAAATTACATTTCTCAGAGGACCAGAATAAAGAAAAAAAAGAGTTGCTTGCATTTCAGATCGGCTGTCTAGAAGGAAAGAACTCCTGTGCATGTGTTTGGAAAGGACTCTTTCAAATGCTGGTAAAGGAATTACCATTTTGGAGATACTGGCACTTATTATTTTTAGAAAGCATACATGCTGCATATGGAAAAGTATATGAAGCTGTAGTTAGCATGAAGCCATGTAAACCATAAAATTTTACAGGCTACTAATTTCAAGATAAAGAGAGTTAAATTATAGATTCTAATAGTATCTATAAATATTTTATCACTTTCTGAAATCCTCTGTTTGCCTTTGTTCCTTAGGCCTTTCTGTGTAACTTCCTTTCTGCTATCCCAGCCCACTCTGTTCTTCAGAATGCACTAATTATTTTTACATGCACTAATAATATGGCACATTGCCTTAGGCCTCAAATTTACAACCCAGTCATTTCAAGACCTTATTGAAGGTGTACCCTTTTTTTGTTTTAAAACTTCCCATGAACTAGGTTATGCAAGTTTACTTCGAAACACTTTTCCCCTGCTTCCCTTGAGACTTTTTTCCCCCAATTGGCCCTGTTTCTGTTGTTAAAAAAATTAGGTTTATATGTAAGAAAATGTTTAAAATGGCTGAGATTTAATTCAGATCTATATTGTCCTCTATTGTAAGTATAGCCCCTCATATTTATTTCTTTCAAATATCTATGGACTAGTTTTGACTTTTTTTAATATTTAGTACCCATCTCTCCGATCTGTTATACCAGATTTATACAATTAAAAATTCCTGATGCCAAATGATCTACAGAGACACAGACTTATTTTTCTGTTGTGCACCTGATATGGAGAGAAGGGAAGAGGAGGAGATGACAGCAAAGAGCAGCTTATTCTGACATGAGAGTTGACCTAATTGTAGAACAACTTATGTTTCATGATGTTCTTATTCCTTTTGGTTTTAACGAGACTGATAGTATTATACATTTTGCAGTTCTATTACATGTCATTCTGGGACAACTTAACGGTTCCCTGAATTGCAAAGCCCTACCTTGAGAAAATAACAAGAAAAATATTATCGATCTTCAGAGAACTGTTTTCCATCCGCACGTCCCTCCCTAGTTCCTTCTAAATATGATGTTGTATTTTTGCCAAGGTGAAACCTTGATTATGATTTGGGGGTTCAAAATTAAAGTGAAATCTCTATAATATAAATGTGCTTCTTGAAGCTACTTTTAAGGCTCCCACCATTAAAACCAACTCTATCTAATTTTACATCTCCAAGTAAAATCTTTAAGTCTTCAAAGGTTTTAAGCATCAAAACTTGTTTAACTCTCCCTAAAGCACAGTCTCCAGAAAATATTTGTGATATAAACGTATAATTCTGAATGTGTAATTCACAGAAACCACTGTGGCGCTAACTTAAAATGCCAGCTTTAAACTGAAATCCCAAGTCTGTCTGCACACCAGCTTAGCTGCAAACCTTCGCTGATATATGAAATTGAGGTGATTGCCGAGTCTGGTTGTCTCAGGATGGCCCTGGCTGCAAGCCTGCATCTGACTACTACGCCTGGCCAAACAGAGGGTTTGCTCTGTGGTGATGAGGTGATAGGATTGGTCTCCAGTCCTACCTGAAAAGGTGTATTCTGCAAAAGGAACTGGGATCTGTAGACCTCCATTGCTTGTCACTGTCAAAGCATGCAGCTGAGCTATAGCTTGACTTGTGTCCCGCCATTCTCTATTTGTGGAGCCATTTCTCAGGACGTACTAGGTCTTTTTTTCTGGCTTGCTGCCACAAGGAGCGTGGGTGCATACAGGGAGTCTTTCTGTCAACTTTAAAGGGTTCTGGGTCATCGTCTTTAAATTTTGTCATGGTCAACATTTTAAACATATGTGTAATGCTTTGCTGGATTTTAATGAGGTATTTTACTGCACAGACATAAGCAGAGGTAGCAATGCTATGACTGTTGCTTTAAAAGCCAGTGAAATAGTTTAACAGCAAAGGAGATATATTTTTTTTGTGGTACATACAGGTAATCTTCATCAGCACTAGAATGGCGTGTTTAGAGAGATAAGACAAAGACAGTCTAAACAATAAAACAGTCAAATGCAATATGAATACCATGCGCTGTGTTCCTCTTCCAGTGCAAAGTACAACATCTTTCTGTTTTAACTGTAATGATTTTTGGAAGAATGAGTACCAGTACAGAGATCATCTGAGATAAGTCTTGCAAAACTGTATTACCATAAAAGGGATCATCCATGTCACGGAGAAGCAGTCTCAGAAATAATGCGAGAGACTAAATTTGAATACTTGCCTCATTTTTATCTTGACAAAATGTTTTTACCTTTTGAACCTGATGTTTGTTTATCCTGTCTGCATGCTCCTATCTTCTTGGGTTTTGATAAAACCTCCAGCATGGGAGAGTGAGAAATTAATGGGTTTCACTTCATATTCTCCCTGAGGTCACAAGTGAGGAAACAATAACATTTCTAGGCAGAAATTAATTTTGTTGAAAAGGGACCTAGGTTAACCTATTGCAAGTTATTATTTCTAATTTCTGCCTTGGTTTAATTCCATGCATTTTGTGTCTGTATGCTGTTTGATACAGAGGTGGAGGATTGAACAAATATAAAATTTTAGTTCTATATCATTAGTACTTAATTAAGGTTTAATAAAACTTTCTGTGGGGGAAGGGAGAAGAAAAGTAAGTAGAACTGAGCCTTGGAATTTCTCATCTAAGTGTGTTATTTGATATTACTTGCCTTGGGTGAGTGTTCATAAAAAGGTGGAAAGACAAAGAATTAATGCCTATGTGCATGTAAAATTACTAGCAAGAGTGTTTGTATGGTGACTGCCCTTACGTCCAGTCATGTTCATGTCGCTGTGTTAGCCGGTCTTTGCCCTCTCATAAATGGAAAAAAGATTTGCTTTCCTATTTAATTTCCAGAAAGGTGAAAAAATTATGTTGAAAATGGTAGTTTTTGCCAGTTTTATTTACTCCAGACGTTTTCTTCTTTTGTTGATAAACATAAGCAGTGAATGCTCAATTTGTACCTAGGTTCTGTTCAGCAATACTTAAAGTAGTTTTGCTGTTGTGCCTGGTACTTCTTGTTAATTAATACTTTTCTTTGCTGTGAACCCCTTCCCCCCCCCCTTAATGGGATTTTCTTTCATTTACAACTGCACTATATTCTTTGTCTGAGCCAAATGTGACACCTGATGCCTGCTTTCACTTGAATGCTGCAGAAATGGCAAAAATTATTTACTTTTACTTTTTTGGTTTGTTTTTGGTATCCACCAAAATATGCCAGAGCACATAAAATCAGATGCAGGGTTTGGTCTGAAGAACTCAGAAGGAGCACGCAGGTGCTGTTTGCCCAACACACATTATATTTCAACTCAGGCCTGTTCTAAGTGATACTTTTATAAACCAGAACCTTTGAAAAGTTGAATTGTCTTTAAAACAACCACATGGCTCTATGTAATAAACTGTGGTAGGGCTCAGTGCTTTTATTAGCTAATTAAAAATTTGCTATGTTGGGAGAAATGCTTTTGGAACACATGACTGAATTTATAACAAAATTCATTCTGTATTTCTGCCGTGTGGAAAGGAGGCACATCTGGGAGTGGGTGGGAGGACATGAAGAGTTTTTCCAATTGCTTAAAAAGGAGTTTGAAGTTTATTTTCTGAGTGAAGTGGTTAGTTTAGGAGGAAGCTCAGCAAGTTCCGAGCTAGACAGGTTTTCCCATTGGTTTACTGAACCTGAAAAAGACACTGATTTATAGGAAGCGTGTCTTGCAAAGTTACGGCTCTTGGCTTTCCCTAGATACAAGTGTCATAACATGCACTTCTTAATAAATAAGACCGCCATCTGCAAACATACCCCTGCAGAATTCCTTAGATGTCGTACAGAAAAAATGTGCTTTTGTGTACCTTTTCCTTTAAAATAAAGCTTTGTCTGCAGAAGTATCACCTAATAATTTTGCTAAAAACCTCCCTGTTCTTTGTAAAATTCATGAAATAGAAAACAAAATCTGAATAAATGATAACCTGCTGAGCCACTTACGTTCACTGTTGTAAATGAAGCTCTAACTTTGTTTTTTATCTCCAACAGACAAACAACAGAAAGGTGAATTTGCCTTAGAGGGATACACCATCAGAATGAATAATAGCCTTCGAAAGGATGCAAAGAAAGATTGCTGTTTTGAAATCTCTGCTCCTGATAAGCGTATTTATCAGGTTGGACTTTTTTATGTTGACTTGAAATTAAATTGATAAAGCTGTTGCAATTCCAGTTATTGAATTAACATTTCAGTAAAACAACTTTCACTGACATCTTAATGAAAAAAGAAGACCCTTGCTTGCTTATATTATATATTCAGATCTTAGGACAAAAATCTGATTTAAAATATGTATATATGTGTTCAAATATTATCTTTTTGGATGAAAGCAAGGAAATCTATCATCTTTATCTATTGGTCATTTCAATGTTAGCATTTTAATATCTATTGTATAGTACGTCTGCATGATTTTTTGGATCAATTAAAGTGAAAAGAAACCTTAAAATATATATCACTGTTAAATAGATATTGTATTGGTCCTGGCTTTGCAAGGAAAATCTACGTCAATGCACATATCAGCTGTGCAATTCAGAGATCTATCAGCTAGACATCAATATAGAATGTAAGTTTAATAAGTTTTAAATATCTGAGATTGCAGTTGAAAGCCAGTTAATTAAGCTGTCAGGTAGTGTGTTGGAGTCTGACAAGAACATTTTTAAGAAAACTGTACCCGGCAGTCTAAAGAAATTCATGGGTGTCTTCTAATTGTCAAGGGCAAATTTTGTTCATCAGTTTTGGCTTTGACATTGATGAAGAGAAGCAGCTTTTTTCTGCACAGCTGCCAGCTGCTGATCAGAGTTTCAAATCCATCATCCTCTCCTTCAATTACGTAAATTTGTCAAAATTAGCTGTACATTATAAGAAGCATCCTTGCAAGAAAAGTACCAGAAGACATGAAAAGAATTACTAATGATTTCTCGAGGAAGTGATGAGAATGCTACATTCCCTCTTTCTTATTGCTAATGAAATTGTAGTTGTGTTTTTGTCAGTACTACTAGCAGTTATTAATAACTGTTTAATAGTTTACAGCTGCCACTCCTAAAGAAGCAGAAGAATGGGTACAGCAAGTCAGATTTGTAATTCAAGGTAAGCCGTCCAGTAGAGCAGCAGCCTTTATTGCCAATACTACTTAGGGATGGTGGTCCTGTCCAATAACATATATGTCATGTTTGAATATCCAATATTCCCACTTGTCCAAGTTTTGAATAGCAAGTTCTAGTTCTCAATCATGTTGTAGCTTTTACATGACTTTTCTCCTTTTGTAAGATTTTACTTTTTTCCAAAAATGCTATTTATCTGAAAGCTCTTCCTTATGAACACTGCAAGGAAATAAGCAGAGTATACTGTAAGCACCAGCTCATAGAAGATGAATTGTGTTTTCATTTTGCATAAATTTCTGCTGAGGCATTCTTATCTAGTAAATCTTAACTTTTAAAATTGCTGTTACGTAGATATGGGATCTAATACTATTCCTGAGGAGGAGGAAGAGGAATATGATGATGTTGGACAAGTGAACAGTGAACCAATAGATGATAGCATTTATGAAGAAGTTAAAGGTATTGCAATTTTTTTTTACTTTGTGACCAGTGATCATTTTGTCTTCTCTACTTCTAGTTTTAGCCACTCAAGAGGTATCAAAGTGAGTGAGCAAAGTAACCCAATGAATAAGATACTTTCGGATTTCAAGTTTCCTCTGACATTGAAAAAAGAATGTGTCTTCAATAAGGTCCAAGTGAGAACAGTTCAGTTTTCTTTAGCAGGGTATAAAAATAGTGCAGAATGTGTAAAAGTAATCTCAGGGGGCTTTCAGCTCATTAACATTCTCTGGTATGCAATTTTTTTTAATTAAAAAATTGATTTGCCTTACATCTTTTTCCACTAACTTGCCCATAATTTTTTTCTTTATTCATTTTGGCAGTTGTATTAAGCAAAAGTCTGCTATCACCCCATATGTTTTCAGGTGCTGCCTAATACATGATATTATAATCCTACAAGAAAGCAATGTATTGGTTTGGAAGGGCTCTGGAGATGAACTCTAAATAAAGGCAACATGAGTGTTAGCATTTTTTTCTTTTATATATTCCAGCATGACTATAATTATATGGAAACTTTTTACTGTGGACTTTCTGATGTGGTCAAATAATTATGCCTCTAAGCATCCAAGTGTATCTATCAGATGGCAAAATGAAAGAAAAAGAGCGTGGCAAAAGCTCTTCAAGTTGATTATAGACATTCAAGTATTAGGAGAAAGGTGTTTTTTCTTGATTATATTTTAAGAAGCTATGAAAAAATGTTTACCGTTACCATTAGTTAACAATGCTATTTTAAGGTGATTATGACAATTATGACTTTATATGAAATAATGTTCTGCATCCCTTCCTGTTTGGGTCAGTACAGTTATCAGCGATGACTTAAGAAGAAAATCTAGTTGTGTCACGTGAAGCTGACTAACTTTATATATCTGTTAGCTTGAATATTTTGACCATTAGCAAAAAAAGCATTTTATAGTGTGCTTTGATTTCCATTTTAAGGTCATGTCAGTGAACCAAGGGAACAGAGAATGTGAATGACTGATAAAATGGTTATCATAAAATTGTAAAACTGCAGCTCTTTAAGAGCTGTTTCTTTTGGTTCCAGTTCTTTGAATTGTACCTAGACTGTTTCAGCACAGAATACATGTTCTGCTGAAATGGGATGCAATGTTTCATGCATGCCAAAAGTCTCTTCTGCAGTGAATGTAAAAACTACTTACAGGGTTTAATCTTATAGCTAGAGGATACAGCCAAACCTTATTGCGGTGCTTTTTGGATGTTCACACTCTTACAGGAGGTATTTTTGTATGTAAAAAGCCTATGCTTTTGTTAAAGAAGCTCTAGATGTATCCTGGAATAAATTACTGTCTTCTGAGCTTCACTTACCTTACCTATTCACTTGAATCCCAAACAGTAAATAGATCTGGAACAGTAACACGTGCAGTATTGGTAGAGGGCCAATAGTTAATATATGCTTTGAGTTCTTTGCTTTGAGATCTATCTTCAGAGATTGCTACTTTGGCATGATTCTGCATTTAAATTTAAACTGTTTTCACTTATATCCCATTTTTTCTGTCAGTTTTCCGGGAACTGTTGTCTCCTAATGTGACAGATGAATCTGAAATGTAACAGGACAGAACACAAGAAAAGGATAATTCTTCTGTTATTCAAGAAATCTAGTTTCAGTTTTTAGTTAAATGAATTCTTTCCCCATGATCTTGGAGAGGTGCTTAGTTTTCATCAAATCATATAGGGATTATCTTTCTTTATCTCATGCTTTCTCCATCTTATTAATTTAAATTGTAAACTTTTCAGGAAGGACATCTTACCTTGAACAGTGGACCTCTTAATGTTGACATAACTAAGTAAAAATAAAGTGTAAGTTTGCAATAGATTTTAGGTGGTTAAAGCATCTTTTTCTATTCACTTAAATGAATTAAAAAACTTATGGGTCTGATGCCTTACAGCAATTCTTCTCTTTTTTTATCCATATCATACTGAAAAGTATTAGATGAAGTGCTAGTTGACAAACCTCGCAGGTGTAGGCCTTATTTGGTTCTTGTATAGCTGTTCATTGATGGTAAAAAAGCTTGTTCCGCTTTGGTCTCATCTGCCTTAATTAGGCCTGATTGGTTGCATTTAATTCCAGTTGGCTGTCCTCTCTGTTTTCTCAGGTAAGTGAATTACTATTTCTTCCTTTCATGGTCAAAAGGTGGAGCATCATTATCCCTGCTACTACCTGTCTTAATAACACACAGCAAATAAAGAATTCTGAGCTCCTGAGAACATCAGTCTCTTTTTTTTTTTTTTTCTGAGAACAGAAAAAAAGAATTATTTGTACAGCCCAAAAGCTATGCTAAGAAAGCTCTTGAATGCAGAGGACAAATATGCTGGATCCTTTGAAGAGAGAGAAGTAATTAATCTTTACTTTGTTTTTATCCTTAAGGTGTCTTTACATTAAAGACTTCTGATCCTCTATTTCTGCAGATCCACTAGCTTTATTGAATTTTAGATACACAGTTCATGGTACTTTGTTATTATTTATTTGGCTATAATTTTAACTTTCTCAGGTAAAATTTTGCATTTCTGTGGTTCTTCAGTGTTTTTTATGTCAGCTTTTCAGAAGCAAATTAAGCCAATTCATGGTGCAGTCCACTTTGTAATACTTGCTTTGGTATTTAAATAAAGAATGTTTGGATTAAAAAGAGGATATAGAAATTTGTGCACAGTTTTGAAAACTGGGAATTTTAGAGAACTGTTGCAGTAATCAGAGCTGACTGATGCTGTATTCTCTAGCTATCACATTGCTTAGTTATTTTTTTCCCCTGCTTGTGGCAGGAGACAGTGTAGATGAATATTCCAGGCAGGAACTGAATAGCTTCAAACCAGTATACAGAATGGCAACAGTCTATTAGCCTATTAAAAGCATAGATTTCAATTTGAATTCAATTTGTACTGTCTGTTGGCAGGAGGAGTGGGTTGGTAGTTGGAGAGGATACAAAGAAAAGTGGGAAAATCAATCTTTTGATCTGTTAAGTCACTTTCTTCTTTAGTAGGACATACAAATTCGTATTTACCATAGAAGCATAGTTTTCCTGGTTCTGAGTGTGTTTTACCGTGGTTGTTCAGGTAGAGTAAAAAATGTCAGAACTGCCAAAGGTTTCCCAACTTGTAAAACCTTCTTTGCAAGATTCTTCAGGAAAAAAGGCTTTATAGTGTCTTTAACAAACTATGCTGTTCTCTTTTTATTTTTTTTTGTAAAAACACAGAGGAAAACTTGGTTAAACAAAATTTAAAATATTGTCAATAAAGGCCCATTTTTGCTTAGTTAGCTATTTATTTTCTACCTTAGTGCACTCTATGTTGTTGCAATCCACAGCTGGCTATTGGAAGCTGTAACATAAAATAACTTCAAAAACTGTAGTATTAAATAACTGTTTGTTTAGAGCTACCTAGAAGCATACAGTTTTGAGGTAAGTGGTGTTTTTAAACAATGCTGTTGTCAGAAAAGAGAACACTTGCCAGCTGTAAAGATATTGTCAGCCCTTGAAGAAACAAATTGTTTTCCTGGTGTTGTGCCCCTTTCATGAGCACAGAAGGGGGAAAAAAAGAACGTGCTGTCTGATTTACCTCTTCTTGGGAAGAAGGAGGTAATGATTAGGTAGTGGGGTTTGAGTGCAAGTTTGATCTGTCACTCATGAACACCGACTCATAGCAAATATTTGTGTTCTCAAAATGTAGTGTTGGATGTATTGACTTTTTGGCACTAGAAGTGAGGATTTCACAGTGCTGTGTTAATGAAAATGCCTTTTCAGGAGACCTTTGCTTATTTTAGAGTTTTCAGTATAACACAGTCATGGTCTGTGGGCCCAACATAGCATCTGGTGTCAAACAGTCCCAGTTGTGCATTACAGCTGTATGATCAGTTCCTAAACCCAGTAAACTAAAGCTGTTGACTGGTCGTTATAAACCAGAGCAGAAAGTTGAAGTCAGCAGAGACACAGGTGATTATGGAATCAGACGTGGCTTGTGATCATTGCTGTTAAGTCAATGTATTGTATGTCCTGGTATATTGTTCAAATTCCTCCCAACATTGCTTGCCTCAAGTACTTAGGGAATTCTTTATTTTTTGCTCACAGAAGTTGCATGCAATACTGATGTACTATCATTCTTTTTTTAATTTTTTTCCACAGAAAGAATTCTAAATGCTTTTAATTAGTAAATGAAGGCTTCAAAGTATAAAGTATAAGTAGGGTCTGGAATATTTGAAGCTCAAAATTGCTTAGATGTAAGATCAGCATTTTTGAGGACAGTACTAAAGATGAGTGTTCAAAGTCATCTTTAAAAGTCATCAAGACACTCAAAGTGTCTTGAGTTTGGATTATTATGCTTTAACCTCAGCCAGCAACAAAGAACCACACAGCTGCTTGATCGCTCCACCTCCATGGTGGGATGGGGGAGAGAATAGGAAGAATAAAAGTGAGAAACTCATGGGTTGAGGTAAGAACAGTTTATTAAAGTAAAAAAAAAAATTGCAATGAAAAGGGAAATAACAAAAAAGAGGTGGAAATAAAACTGAAGAAACACAAGTGATGCAAGTGAAAGTCAGTTGCTCACCGTCAACTGACTGATGCCAAACCTGTCCACAAGCAGTGGTTGCCACCCCAAAGCCAACTCCCCCACGGTTTATATACTGAGCATGATGTCATATGGTATGGAATATCCCTTTGGCTACTTTGGGTCATCTCTCCCAGTTTCTTGTGCACCCCTAGCCTTCTTGCTGGCAGGGCAAGTATGAGAAGCTGAGAAGTCCTTGACTTAGTGTAAGCACTGCACAGCAACAACTAAAACAGCGGTGTGTTATCAACGTTGTTCTTATACTAAATCCAAAACACAGCACTATAACAGCTCCAGGGAGAAAACTAACTCTATATCAGCTGAAACCAGGACACCAAAGTGATCACTGAAAGTGCTTTGAATAATTTCCATGAAGACATCTTTCAAATTCAAGAATGCAGCAGGGGATATTTTTTTTCCTTTTAAAGTAATGAGGATAGGTCATTCTTCAAAACAATTTTTTTTCAAAGATTGGATCTCTGTTGTTTAGAAATTAATATTTTTCACTTGTTTAACTATTGCTTTATTTTTATATATGGAGTACTTTTGCCCATGATGTCTTATAGAGTACCAGGATAAGGTGAAGAGTATACTACCGAGTTACTCAGTTTGCTGTAGATCAAAAGTAATTAAAATAATGCAAGACTAGTGAAAAGCTGATGTAAATTACCTTTTGGTGTCAAGGAATAGTAAATAATTTTTTCTGTCCAAGATGTGTGGGTTTGTTGTCCTGATCACTGGGGTTTGGGGTCTACTAAGTGTTTGATTATAGGACAGACATAGAAGTCATTGAAAATCAACCTTATGACAGACATAGAAATCATTGAAAATCAAACTCTTTTAACTGTATATCACTGACTTTCACCTGCTATGGTAAAATGGACTTGTATTTGAATTCTCCGTCACTGTGGGTTTTGAGGCAGTATGCTCATGGGACTTACATATATACCTTGGAGTGTCCTTCAGCTACTACTAAATGCTCACGAGACATGCCTTAAGAATCCAGACAACTATTTGTATTTAAACACATTGCATCCAGAGGTGGTTAGAAACTTAGTACCTGGATCTCAGCTTTCATTTGCCACAAGAGCTTGGACTTTATCTTCAATTAGTGTAATCCTATATCTAAAGAGGGAATCTTTTCTTTCCACTGATGTTAAGTTTTCGTGGTGGAAGAGAAGGTAAGACAATCTGCTGTAGCTGAAAAGAATGAGATGTCCTTTGAGTGGGAAGTGTCAAGTCTTTGGGAGGAAAATGAAGGTTCACAGGCTCTTCTGTGTTTCCTGTAAAGTGAATAGAAAGTGGTGGTCTGTGAACAACAGGTGGCCCAAACCTGCAAGTGAGGAGGACAATAAAAGTGGAGTAACTGAGTATTCATATTTTGTCTCATTTGCATGGGAGAGATACATTCATTGGTTGGACTTCAGGTGAAGTTGTCTAATGAGAAATACTCTTAGAAAGGAGTAATCTTTATTTAGTAATATACTTCTGCAGAAAAGTTGGTCAGCTATGAAACTCAAACCCATTAATTACAGTATCTACAATAAATGGAAAATGTGTGCTGTTTAGGCATTTCTTCTCTCTTTGAACTGCATGCAACACTTCATAGTTTGCAGACATTAAATTTCATAGGTTTTAGAATTTACAAGTGGAGAAAATAAAAGTGACCTTCCTGAAGTTGTGGTCAACTGTTATAATAAATTGAGTTAATGTTGGAAAGCTGTGTTTATCAAAGCTGGGGGTTATCAAAGGCTGAATTTCGGAGTATTTCAGAGTTTAAAAAGAAAAAAAGAAAAATGCTGTTAAACCTAATCAGACAAAAAAGAACCCCCAGCCCCCAAATAAACTAGGAATAGATTGTTAAATCTGCATTGTCTGCTGGCATTTTGAACCTTGTTTACTTAAAATTTTAAGATGTAACTTAATAATATCCAATAAGGAATTATTTTTAATTGTACATTTTTATGTTTAAAGAAGTATTTAAAATACTAATTAGCACACAACTCATCAAAATGAATTTACTTAGTGAAATAAGGTATTTTGTTGGAAGTACTGATCAATCATTTTTGTATAATGTTTTGTGCACCAGCACTAAGCAATGTTTGGCACCATTGATTTGTAAAACCAACGTGATGTGAATGGTATATGACAGAAGTTATCTGTTATTAAGAGACAGAATCCTGCCTCAGAAAAACTTGTCATCCTGTCGAAAAAAAAAATCACACAAAGTAATTTCGTTTGTATCATAGTATTTTCGGTGTTGACTCTGTATCTGACAGCTGGCTTCATGTTAAATGTGAACAAAGCCTTGTTTATGCATGCATGTCTTTGATGGGTTATAGACACAAAGCTCGTTCTTTTGAAAGGAAACTAATTTTCTTTGGTAGTACTGGTTTTACCTAATTAAGAAGCAGTGGCATAATTCTCATTCAAAGCATTCAGAAAAAATGTCTTGGTATGCGAGATAGTTTATTAACCATAAATTGGAGAAATTGCTGTAGTTTAGCAAGTTCAAAGCAAAATGTCAATTGTATTTTGTATATTTATGAAAATAGAAATGTTGAACTTGCTCTACTTGCTTGGGTGTAACTGTGATGAATACTATATAGATAGATCAAGGAACCTTTACTTTTTGAATTTGTGACGAATGACTGCATATCAGGCTATTAAAACCATTAGGTAGAGTTTTTTTGAGAAACAAGAGCAACCAGAGGTTATATGGTGCCTCAGGCTATCGCTTCTCGACTTTCCTGATTTCCACGAGGTAGCTATTAAAGAACCATAATTTATAGAACTGGATTCTCAAATAAGACCCAGCAAGGTGGGCTTTAAAGGCTGACTTAATCATTCTGTTACTGTAGATGCCAATCTCTTATTTGAATTTTTCAGCCTTAAGAAAGGCATCAGCATAAATCCTTCTGTGCATGTCTTTTCCTCTCAGTGTGCTTTTTAGCTACTACTTCCTTTCCTTCTCACTATCCTTAAAATGGAGACATTAGCCAAAGAAAATACTGCTAATTAACCAGAGCTTCATGAATGTTGCTGGCTGTATGTATGTACGTATACCTGAATTGCTTGTGTGTTAGTGAACTGTGTTTGCAATGGATGTCACGTTTAGCTTACACATATACACAGAAGGCAACACAGGAAAAGGTCACCTCTTTCCTTTTCTTGCCTGCTGTTCCCTGGGCTGGGTAGTAGTCTTTGAAAGAAGCAGGTTGGTTGCTTCTAGGAAAGAGAAATGGTCAGTATGATACAGCTCCCAGACCACACAGTGGATCAGGCAGAGAGGGTAAGATGCAGCGGTCTGCTGTGTCCTAGACCGGAGAGAGGGTCACACCAGGAAAGTGCAGGGTACAGGGATACAGAGAAGCTTCAGCAACAAAAGGAAGAATATTTTCTTTAGAAGCCAGAAGAGAC
This sequence comes from Cuculus canorus, assembly GCF_017976375.1. Classification (NCBI taxonomy): domain Eukaryota; kingdom Metazoa; phylum Chordata; class Aves; order Cuculiformes; family Cuculidae; genus Cuculus; species Cuculus canorus. The sequence goes on from NC_071402.1 coordinate 125,603,447, forward strand.
TAGGAAAGTTTTTGCAGGTCAGTGAGATTTGCATTAGACAGCAAAGTAGGAGGAAAATTTTCTCATCCAGAAAGGACACAGTTGGGATGACATATTTTGTTTCAGTCCTTTTTCTTGAAGTCTGTTTTGTCCTAGCAGATCTTGATTTCCTCCAATTAAAAAGTCTGAGTTGATCTAATGAAAACTAGTTTTAAGGTCTTGGAAACTTTCAATATGCTTAAGGAAGAGGTTCCAGTACTTCGTCTTCGGTTTGTGAAAGGGTTTTGTCTTAGCAGTCTGTAACAGTTATTCTGTCCTTGAATCTTGAAGGCAAGAGTGAGTAAAACTGGGAATTAAAGAAAGGACTCTCGTTTTCAAAATAAAGCACTGCCTACAGAAAAGCCTGTGGATCCTACTGTGAGAATCATCCTTCTCTCATCTTAAAATACATTAACAGAGTCTATACTTGCTTCCATACCTGTCTCAAATTTATTTCCTTAAGAAGTGAGGCATATCCATTACTAAATATTGAACAGTATTTCCAACTTATGGTTAAACTGCCTAACTCAGGCCTACAAATTGTGGCTCTTACAGTGCAACTGGGGCTGTGTTGTCTCTCTGGCATGACAGCTGGATAATCCAAAGCACTGGCTGCAACGAGATGCAAGCAGTCCGGGACTCTTGAGGACCCTGGGTTTTTCTGCATGGCAGTCCCACAGTAACATGGTGAGCTGCCTAGGGAGCAGTTGCCATCTTCTGTTTATGAACTATTTCCAAATCTTTGCTGCCCTACCTCATCTCTCTGAGGTGCATCGCAGTACGTAGTGTGTAGGGCTAGAAAGATCTGACATCTAAAGTTGCTGGTCCTGCTCTGCACCTAATGTATGAGAATGGGGGAATGTTACCCAAAAGATGGTATATTTAAACAGCCTCTGTTGCAGATATAATTTTCTGCTTATTTCTGATTTAACCCGATTTTTGTTTACTAGTGGATCATAACAATAGTATTTTTACTATTTTATTTCGTCATTTAAGATGGAGAAAGGATTTAGCGTAGTTGACATAATTTAATTTGATGTCAGGGGCCGTAAACAGTGAAAAGAGGCAGTGGTGTGGGTTTGTTACTTGTCATGAAAATACCCAAAGGGTGAAAGCTGCAGAGTTTTTTTTTTTTTTTTTGTCAATGATCAACACAGAGAGTGAAACATTTTTAAAGTAGTTATAAGAAAAGCATCTGGGAGCCAGACTTTTCTTGTGGAAAAGTGCCAACAACTGTATTGTGTTTCCTTTCACTAAAGTGAGCTATGCTGAAATGCCTTGTTTTCTGTCCTTTTGTTGAGTAAGTTCATTTCTGGAATCGGACTATAAATTTGAATACTTTAACCCTACAGATTTTTAAAGCATATTATGTGGCTTAAACAAGATGCTTTCTTTATGGATTCTATGTATGCAAACATTATGTCAAGTCACATTTGTCACAATTAGGGATATGTAGTTTTCAGAAACGGCTTAAATTTACATCTTGCTGCTGATCAACGAGTATGGGAAACTTTACTTGACATATAAAGACTTTTTTTCTGTGTATTATAAATTTCAGCATGAGAAATATAACCCCTCTACATGGCTGTCAAATAACACTATAGTACAGAGTTATACAGTATAGATTAGTTAATTGAATATTTGATTGCTAGACTATTTACATAGAGACCTATTTATATTTTCTATGTAGATTTTAACAGTCACCACATTTATTTTGGCAAAACATTTTAATAATGAAGTTTATAAAATGTCCTGTTATACACTTAAACTATTTACATAACTAAGAACTAGTAAGGGCTGACAGAAAAAACAAACTTCGTTTAGTTGTAGTGAATTCAAATAAATCTTTATTATGTTTATATGTAACAATGTACTTACGTGTATACCACATGTATTTAGGCAAGCAATCTCTAGCAAAATTCCTGTAACCTACTATACAACCATGGAATCGACTTAAAAACTGTTTGTTTTGTCCCTTTGAGCTACTAATTTGTTTTCTGTACAATAATTGCAACTACTTTTTTGGGAGGGTGAAGGGGGACAGAAGGGGGAGCATTTATGTTAATCAGCTAAATAATTAGATGAGCGTGTAGAAACATTAAACCCCAGAAGCTTTCCATTACTTTGTTGAGGCCTGTTAAGAGCAGTATCTTAAAATATTTTATTTGTTCTTTAAATATTTAAGTATGGATTTAGGTAAGATGCTTATTGCCTCGATTTTGAATGCCAAATTTGAGGCTTTAGGAACATTTTTAGAAGTAGGGCCAAAGTTGTGCTTTTGTTGGAAGCGAACATGAAACTTTACCTATCACAGATGCTTCTGTTCAGGTTTGGAAGTTGTTATCTAATACCTTGATCAAAAAAATGTAGGTAAGATTTTAAAAAGTGCCTAATCAAACTTAAAGAAATTTGTAAGGAACTGGATTCTGAAGTCACTTATGAAATGTTCTCCTTGTTTGATGTAATATTTTGTGTTCTGAGTTTAATATATTCTGACCACTTAACTTGGCGTATAGGATTAGACAATTCTAAGACATTCGATTTCTGAAAACATCCCTGAAATAGTGACTTTAATTGTAAATACACAGTGTCTGTGAATATAGAAACAAGAAAAGAATGAATGGGTTTCTGGCAGTGTATCTCTCTGTAATTTCTTTTATTCTTCATTATAATTATTGTGTGCAAATCCACGACTAAACTTGCTTGTGATGACCTTTATCTTTTCTCTTGAGAAGAATTACTATTATCGGGTCTTTCTTCATGAAGAAATAAAAAGGTCAGTGCAAACCCCATCCCTTATTTTTATGCAGTGCACATTGCACTTTGGCATATTTGTATTGAATTTTATTAATAATAATTAGATCATTTTGTCAAAGAAATTTTAGTATTCCAAAATTAGACGTTCTAAATGGTCTTTCCTTGTATGTACTCCTGCTTTTCCTGCCTTTTTCTATGTCCTCTCCTTCCAAGCTTGTTATTGGTGTAACTAAGATTTTACATACTTCTGTTCCTCCTAATCCTGTTAGACTAGGTAATTTTTTTCTTTCTTTAACTTTAAATTGACAAACCATTAATTCTTTTGTGCCTGTTTGTCTAAGAAAAAAAAAAGAGAGTGTAGACAATGTAAAATTGTTGCTTTTTTTTTTTTTCTTTTGAGACTTAAAATTATTTGTTGTTTGGAAGACTAGTGCTAAAGTCTAAACAGCTAAGTTGTCAGCTATCATTCAAAACATGGCTGAAGATTGCTTCTTGGCAAGGAGAGCTCCAAGAAGGCACTTCAAGCAGGAAGCTGAGTTCATGAAATTTTAATGTATTCATAACTGAATCCAGAAATTGCTTGTTCCTCTGTGGATTGTTCAGTTGTCCTAAAGAATATGTTCTGTTCTGTCTTTTAGTTGACTAAGCATGTTCTTTCTCCTATTGTGATACTTTGCTCTTAAATCCTGAAGGGCTTTGTGAAGCCCTGGAACCAGTAGTTTTCATACTAACAGCCCTTGTGTTTGGTAAATGAACAAAATTTGTGGGGTCTGAAGGGCATATAGCCTTTATGTGATGTGTTGTGACTACAGAATAGGGCAAGGGCAGGGAAGCGAGGATACTGAGACACTTTGTACTGGGGAAAAGAAAGGAAAAGAAAGAGGAAAGGTGCTAACATATATTCAGGTCTCAACAATGCTCGTATCTTTCCTGAAGTCTTGGTAAAATTGTGCACAGTAGAGTGAGAAGATCCACTCTGCAACTGTGGACAAACTTGCCAACAATGCTCAATTTTCTGTCTTGTATGAGTAACTGTTTTTCCTCCAAGGACAGAGATGTGCTCTTTGATCACTTAGTCCTCATGCTTTCTGCCCTAAAATATTATTAAAAATACTTTCTGCTAGAAGAATATTTTGTTCTTTGATTTTTCCGGTAAGCTAGTGAGAAGGCATATAGTATCTTTCTGCTTTTAAAAGCATGTTTTTTTTTAATCTATCGCCCTAGTATAGTTCATATGGATGGGCTTGTGTGCGATAATATAGGACAAATGTGGTGTCTTTTTCACAGATGTATTTGGAGATTTTTTTTTCACAAACAGTTCTCCCAAACTTACTGATTTCTTTCTACTACTCCACTCTGTTATTACTCTTTGTAGCAATAGTTGTGCAATCCAGACAACAGTCATCTGTACAAGACTAAAGAATTGCAGCCTTAAAGCGTGTTTTGTATTTGTCCCTAGTAAGACAGGGATTTTTTTTATTTACTTCATTCTCTAGTTTAGCAAATGCTGTAACTCCAAAATGCTTTTGTTAGGAAGGGAGTGCTATATCTGCTTTTTGGTTTTGATTAAGCCAAATGATAACATATGCTTAGATTCACTGGGTGGTGTCACAGGAGGGTTGTTTCAACAGAGAATTTTTTCTTCTCCAGAAGATTGCTAAGTGACATTCCAGAACTTCAACATCACTTCCTCTCCTTCTCACCTCCTTTTCCTGCAGCATCGATCCTGAGTTAATTTGTAACGAAATGTACTAATATTTTCTGTGAGAGTGATGAGGTAACTTTTCCAAGGTCTCCTCAATAGGAGGCATTGCTTTGCTTTTAACTGAGATGATTAGTTTGGTTATTTAGACTGCTTACACAATTGGGAGTAATGGTGGTGGACAGTAGCACGTTCTCAAAACACAAAGAGTGCAACTGAGGGGGGAAAAAGAGTGCAGGGTTTCTCAAGGAATTCAGCAAACCTCACATCTGGAGACTTAGCAAGATCTGGACAAAACTGAGTCATTTGAGCTGATCTTGTTCTATAAAGTCATTAGCTTCAGCTGTCTCATATGTGAGCTGTTAAAATGAACAGACCCTTATAAACCACTGCCAGATAGTTTAGTATGGAGTACCAAAAGAAACCAAATGTTGTTCCCTAGAAACTTGATCTAATTTTCAGAATTAGAGCAGTGTTAGACTAAGTAATTTCCACTGATCCCTTCTATCCCAAAGTATTTAATGATTCTAGCTTTTTCACTTTGTACAGCCAATCCTGTTTATTCGAGGCCATTGGGAGGTCGGGACACTATCAACAGGAATAACAGACTTACATTACTCTGCTCTAGTAGGACAGTGTAGCGTATATACTCAACCTTACTTACCCTAGAATTTAAATAATGGTTGTTTTCAAAACAAAATTTTGTGCAAAAATTTGCACAAAAAGGAGTGTTAATTGGAGGTCTCATCCAGTTTAGCTTGTAGTGTATTTGGTTGAAACCTTTTGCCTCCATCTTGGAATCAGACTTGGATCACATGTGTGGAAATATTTGGAACTAGGAACTGGCATGGATTGTTCTCAACTAAAACATCTTGGTGTGCATAATATTTTTCATTAAAATGTTTGGGTCCTGGAGATCTCTTTCTGTATTCTATTTGAATACAAGTGTTTATTGTCTGTTTCCCATCATGTTTCCCAGCACAGTGGTGACTGTTTATTCAGATGCAACTTCCGCTGCTTGTATTTTGATGTCACCTCCTCTGCAATCACAGTGTTTAGCCTTTATCTGTGTGGCCTGTTTCTGTCTGTCTGTTCTGCCTGTGTTGTGCCTGTGTATTTTTTCACTCAAGCTTCTTACATAGGAATATGACTTCTCTGTTTGAGCTGTTGGATGTTAACTAGCTGACCCATAGAAGTGTAGGAATAAAATAAGAATGGTCCTCTCTGCTATCACAGTAAGAAATGCCTAGGCTTTTAATCTCATCTTTAAATAGCAACCAGCTTGTTTCCCACTTCTGTCACCATCCTGGAGGCATTTTGATCCCTAAACCATGCATCCTGCTACAGTGAAGTGGAATTTAATAAAAGAGAGGCTGTATTCCCCTCTTTGCTGCGCCCCAGATCTCACACAGTGGCTACAGAATAGCACCATCAGCAGCCTTTTCCAAGCTGTGTAATTTGTTTACAGACTGCACCAGAGTGCTACTGGAAATGCAAGGTGAAATGTCAAGAAGTTGTGTGTAAATCTTCAAGTAATCTGTCACATCCAGGAGGAGCTGGGGGAAAGGAGCATATCTGTGGGAATAATTGGGGATTATCAAAATTAGAGGTTTGCTACTTGGATATGGAGGTTTCGCCTTACAGAATAGGTAGCTCTGGAGTCTAAAAGAAGAGACCAGAAAGGAAAGTCCCTGCTGTTATAAATAGGCACACCAAGGTAAATAAGTCTAGGGTCAAGCAACACATGAAGGATTTCTGGGATATCAAGCTGCTTAGGCTGAAGACCTCGAAGAGTTTGGGTGAATTAGTTCAAGTGAATTGTATAGACATGTACAGGGGTGTATGGAGTGAGAATACTGCAGAGGACTGTCTCCTCAAGACTTGGGAGCACTGTCCTCAGGTAAAGACATGCTGGCCATGCATAAAACAGAGTGTTGATTCTTATTCTTTTGACCCTAGATGGTCTCTAGCGCTCACTGCTAATGCTAGCAGAAGGTGTCAGTTTGGCCAAATTACAAAAACAATTTTGTTCTTAAATTTTGTGTGTTTATTGCTCCTTCTTTGGAACTCTCAAATGTTTCTCTAAACAAATAATCTTGTTCATGAAAAAGCCAGTTTCCTCTGTTTATCTATTTATTTATTTATTTATTTATTTATTTATTTCATAGCTGGATTGATTTATGTTCCTTATTAAAGTAATAATCCATCTATTATGGGGTTAGGTCAATTCTAAAATTATGAATCTGGGAGAGAAAAGGTCTTAACTCTTTCCCACAGTAAGCATTTATTAATTTTCTTCTTGTTTACTTTTGTGCAGATTCGTTATTTGGTAGCAAAGAAGTGTTGTGGAGAACTAATACTCTTAGTGTAACCATGCCATTGTATCTTCTACTTTTTATTGTGCAAAGCAATATAGACCCATGATGTTCAGTGTCAGCAGAGTTCTTCTTGTGCACACCTTTTTTTTTACATGCGTCTGTCATCCCTACTGAGTACAATTGTAAAGACACTGTGGGTTTTTTTTATTGATTATTTCGTAATACAATTATTTTTAGAATCATAGAATAGTTTGGGTTGGAAGGGACCTTAAAGCTTATCCAGTGCCAAGTCCCAAGGTAGGGACACCTCCCACTAGATCAGGCTGCCCAAGGCCCCATCCAACCTGACCTTGAATACCTCCATGGATGGGGCATCCACAGCGTCCCTGGGCAACCTGTTCCAGTGCCTGGGCACCCTCATAGTGAAGAAATTCCTCCTTATGTCTAGTCTAACTCTGCCCTCTCCATTTTATGTCCATTGCTGCTAGTCCTATCACTATAAGACTTTGTAAACAGTCTCCAGAAGTAAAAAAAAAAAAGTACTCCATGTGGGGTCTCACAAGAGAGGAATAGAGGCGCAGAATTGCCTCCCTTGTCCTGCTGGACATGCTTCTTTGGATGCAGCCCAGGATACGGTTGGTGTTCTGGGCTGTGAGCGCACATCGCTGGCTCATGTCGAGCTTCTCATTGATCAGAACCCCCAGGTCCTTGTCTGCAGGGCTGCTCTCAATCGCATCATGCCCCATCCTGTATTGAAATCGGGGATTGTCCCGACCCAGGTGTAGGACTTGACCTTGTTGAACTTCCTGAGGTTTTGTGTGAGTCTGTCTTACAAGACCTGTTTATATGCTTATAACATTCTGACACCATGGTGAGGTTTCAAATTAGGATATATTAATATGCACTACAAGTGTGTGATTGCTTGTATCATTATGAAAAAAATGAAAAATCAGTTTACTGCACTATTTTTTGTCTGAAGTGATCAAAATATCTTCCAATCATTTTTCTAACAATATGCGGTTGTAATAGTGACTTCACATGTTGTAGAGTTCCATGCTGCAGCTGAGAGGCATGTAAATACAGGCTGCTTATTTGCAAGAAGCTTCCAGATTTGCAATATGATTGCTATGGAAACCACACAATGAAAACCATGTAACCATCTGTGTGGTTTGGTACATTTTGCCGCATAGCCGAGCTGTTTTTGTTTACTGGTATTAAAGTGTTGAATAGAATATATTAACCCACAAATCGAGATTATCCAAAGTATAAACTAGTGTTGTACAATGGCAATGTCTGTGTCAGAGATTAGAAGGTAGTAGAATAGCAATTAATAATGGCATTATATTGGAATCATATGTAAATTATTGTTAAATAATGTGTTAATAGAGGAAACTGCTAAGTTGATGCATATTTATCATGGAGATACCACATTCCATTGAAGGAATGCACTGTTCAAGCCAAACTCTTATCCATTTTATACTGAAGTAGTCTGTTTCCCCCCTTCCTTAAAGAAAAAGAAATTGGAAGAAAAAATCGATGGATTAATGTAAAAACTCAGCTAGTGTAGAGAATTAATTGTTTACTTTTTAAATTGTGTGAATTGTAGAATAATCTGTGAGTGATTGTTTTTCTGTTTTTTTTTTTTCTTCAGACTGCAGATTAAATAAGTAAATTATTTTAACAGCTTTCATGGACTAACTGAAAAAAACCCCAAACCCTTAACAAAGATAGCAAGTTCCTTGTGTTGTTATCACGAGAATTTTGTAGGTTGCTTGCCATTAGAGTATCAGCAGAGTAAGGAACATTACCTATATCTCAAAGATTCAACAGCTGTGGAAGATTTCACTGGTTTGATTAGTGTTGATTAGTCTTATTTTGACATAGAAGATTATTTTTTCAGGGATACTGATGATATGAAGAAGCGATACAGAGAAAACACTGTACCAGACATTTTAAAGGTCTGCCTGACTCCTCTTACACAACATCATAATAATACAGAGGGACTTCTACTGCATTGTCCTCATATGGGAGGTGCTCCAGCCCTCTGATCATCTTCGTAGCCCTCCTCTGGACCCGTTCCAACAGCTCCATATCCTTTTTATGTCGAGGATTCCAGAACTGGACACAATACTCTAGGTAGGGTCTCACAAGAGAGGAATAGACTGGCAGAATCACCTCCCTCGCCCTGCTGGCCATGCTTCTTTTGATGCAGCAGTTTGTCCTCTTTGTGACAACTTTGTAGTGTAAAGCAAAGTGTGATAAGTAGAAATGGCTGACATCCAAACTAGTATGCTAATATGGACAGCTTTTGTTTGAATTTGGATCCTTTTCAGTATTCCAAGAACCTTGGTTCAGACATTTTTTCATCTTCAGAAATGGATCTGGTGAACTCTGTTTCCAGGAAATATGTTTTTCAGGAAGGGGAATGTGTATTCTAAATTTTTCCATGAAACTACATGTAATCAACTGTACCTTATGAAAACATCTCTTCAAACCTCCTCTGCAGTTTAAGCTAGTCTAATGACCAAGACAGTTATAGGGTTAAAATCCACAGCATATTCAGAGCATTAATTAATGAAGGTCCAAACATTCATAGAATAGTTTGGTTTGGAAGGGACCTTAAAGATCATAACATGTAATATCAACATTTATTTAACCAATGTATAATATTCTGTGTGTTGCATCTTCTGGGAAAAGGGAGCATCCTAGAAAGTGCATCTGACAATGGGATGTTACTGCCTTTGAGTGGTGTAATAGTGACTGGGAAGCTGCAGAATGGCAGTGCCTCCTACTGCTCCAGACAGCACGCAGGGATCTATTTTTGCTATTTACACTGCAATTGTTAGTGCTTAAAATAAACAAATGAGTGTACTTGGAAATGTGGAACAAGTGTTATGCCAAGTGGGGGAATACTTTTGAAGGCAGTAAATAGTTTAGAATGTTTTGGGTTGTGCCACAGTTTCAGGTTTTCCACATTCTATTGTGGTGGATTTTCGGATTTGGTTTTGTTTTTTTCTTTTCCCCTTTTCTTGACTTAAATAATAGTTTATATTAATCTCAAACAGTTTTAGCTAATCAACAATCAGTGAGCAAAAACTCTTACTGGCTTAATAGGGCAGAATTTCAAAGCTCTTTGTAGAGTGAATATTATGATGTAATTGTAATATTTGTAGGACTGCATATATAGGTTAGCAGCAATTATGCATACTCATTTGAGCAGGTCTACTCTTGTGCTTCAAACATCTGCTTTAATGTTTGCAGGAACAGTCTTGTGGATAGATTAAATTTTTACAAGGCTAAACATCCTTTGAACTCTTGATATGAAATAAACTCTTTGTCAAAGAAGATTGGCAACTGCATATAAGTTGCACAATAAGGAATATTTTAAAAGCTGTGAGTTCTAGTATCTGTTGTCTGTCATTAATAAAATACCAAAATAAGTTGCTGAAATGTGTGCCTTAAAAAGAAGCATGAATATCTGTATAAGATGTCATAAGCAGCACAGCCAAGTAGTTTAAATGTATTAGAAATCCAGTTCTTGTTTGAGAAGTGAATTTATCAATTACACTATTTCCTCAGTCAGTACAGCAGCTTTGTCAGTTTTGATATACTGTAGAGGCCAAGATAAATCTGTTTCTCCTTCCTTATGAACCTAAAGAAAGAATACATCTAAAAAAACCCTTGTAGTGTGTTCCCTTTTTTGCCTCATCAACAGCATTGTTGGCTGTGAAATGTGAGGAGCAGATCTTATGTCCCTGTACTGAGTGGAATGTGGATTTACTTAATGAGGGAGTGGGCATGAGAGAGTTCCCTGTCTGTGCCGGACGAGGAGCACATCTTTTGAAATTGCCTGTGGGGTTTTCAGAGTGTTCCAAGCCTGTTAGCCAGAAAACATGCTTCAGAGCTGATCACTGCCAGGCTTTCTGTTTTCTTGTCTCCTAAACTTGCACTAAGTTATTTGATAGAGTCTGGCTTGCTTAAAACCATAGTCAAGCGCAGTAGGTAGCACTGAATGCATGGCATCTGCAGTGGCTGTGTTCCCGTCCTGCAAGTGTCCAGCTAGTGTGTCTGTCTGACAGTGTTGAAGGTAAGATGTCCTCTGCCTTCTCTGCATACTTCTCTTAAAAACTTCCAAATTCTTGCATGGGCTGGGGATACTTCTTAAATTCTCTTTCCTTTTCTTTATCCTCGCAAGAAATGTATGTAGCAGAATAGGGCTCTCGCTCTAATTGTCTTGGAATGACTGAAAAACAACAGAACTGCAACTCTGTATTACCACGTTCAGAGGAGAGTGAAAAGGGAAACAGATGTTCACAACTGAGATTTTGAAAGAAAGCTCTTTAAGTGTTTGGATGGGTGAGGGAAACCAGAGAAATAACAATGTTCCAACTTCTGTACAAATGCAAAATAGTAAACAGGGCTTACCATCTGAAAATGTAGAGTGTGGCTTTTGGACTGATGTGGGCTGTAGTTCCTCTTAGCTGAGGTGTCTCTTCAGAGTTTCATTTGCAGTTACGTGTTTTGCAGAAGAACGTGTCCCTTCAAAGGCTGAAGTGCTGAGAAAACCGAGTGAGGAGAAAGTTACCACTGTTTCAGGTAATTAAAGTATTTCCTCTTTATTTTATGTATACACTTTCCTTTTATCTTTATTTTCTTGTCTCTTGCCTTTTGATGTTTTAAAATAATGTTTTTGTAGCTCTGTAAAGCTGTCTTTTTCACCTGGATATTTGATGGCAGCAAAACTGCTTAGCACCACTTAGGATGCATGAAAACCACTTGAGAAGGATTTATAAAGTAAGCCAATTTATACAAGGTATTCCTTCCTGAATTACTTTGTAATGACTCAATTAGCTTTCATTTCTGCACAAAGGAGATTTAGTTGCATAAATTAGCTTATCATCATTGAGGAAGTGTCACTGCTAAAGGACAGTTTATAGATACAACATGCAGTTGCTGTCAAACCTATAAGAATGTAATATAGACATCTGTGTATACTTTGTGCTTGAGCAGAACAGACTTCTGCCATTCAGAGACTAACAGGGGACAACAAGTTGCCCAAGGGACTGGCAATGTAGACGTCTCTGAAAAGGTCAACTTGACACAGGCTCTGACAATCGACCCAAAGCTCTGTCTTCTTTGATAAAAATCAGATAAGCTTAAGACCACTAATTGATCTGCAGCCTGTTTAAATGTTGGCCATGCATATCTTCATTGCATATGATTACCACAGAAAGCAAATGAATTGTGTAAGAAATGCCAGAGTCCGGTGACAGCAGCATAAAAATTGGAAAAGGACACAAATGCCCAGAAAGGCTGTGAAGGATATTCTCTCAGCTTTAGCTTGGCAAACTGCCCTTGTGCTAATTATCTCTGGGACTGGAAAAATAACTGCAAACACCATGTAAAGTCACATGGCCAGACAACTTTTCTTGACAGAAAGATATTTCCAGTTATGCTTAAAAACAATATATATATATATGCTTCAAGGGCACAGACCGTCAGATAAACTTCTGGTGATTTGACACAGCAAGTAGAGAAGACTTGCTTCTTATCAGACCTTACACCTTTTTGAGATCTGCTGCATTGCAACTGTGACCTGCACTGACATGCAAGCTGGCTCTCCTTCCCCCGTAATACACATAATTCTTTCAGGGCTGTCACGGAAAGGGTGGACAAGCAGAGTTCCTTTAGGAAGTAGCTCTGCAGTACTCTTCCTGTTGCAACATGTGGAGAGGAAACAGAGGCCTGATTTCCTGACCCATACAGGAAAGCAGGAACAGGTTGCTGTGAGGAGGTTTGGGTTGCTTTTTTCTTGGAAAGGAAACAAGAGCCAAGTCATCAGATGCTGTTAGCATTGTGCTCCGCTGAAAACATGTGTAAAACAACATGACTCATTGCAGGCTTAATATTTAGCACTCATTTAGACATTACTGTAATTATGAGTGTGTTGTCATAACGGAGCATGGGGTCAATCCAATTATAAAGTTGCCAAAGAGCGTTTTTTTTAACTAATGTATCTTCTTGAAGTTCTAAATGGTCTTACTTTTAAGAAATCAAAACATTAGCACCTTCTTTTCTGAAAAATTTCAGCTGCTGTAAGAGAAGCTTGATCAGTCTTACTCATATTTGTGTAACGTCCTTGAAAATACCATAACAGTTCTACCCAGATATCAGATTCATTTTAAGCAATAAATTTTTGATCTGATCTTACTTAGTTAACTATTTAAGACTGGAAATTTGTTTGACTTTTAGGGATGAGTTGACATGAGTAATTCTAATAGGCATCACTTCATAAGTGTCTAACCTGACTCAAGAATATTTCATGATTTTTCTGCACAAACAGTGCGTACATTTTAAAATTTAGTTTATTACCTAGTTTTACTAAACCTGAATCTTACAGAAAGGATTCTGCAAATCGCCTGTGAGCTCAGCCTGATAAGTGCAAAAAACCTTTCATTTTTCCTACTTTTTCTTTCCCTAACTCACCTCTGCTTCAATTAATTTGTAGACTTGAGTTCTTTTTATTCCTTCAGTCTTAATGCTGCCTGTTGCTGCTGGGTAGCTTTACATTAATTGCCACTGACATGATTATTTAGAAATGCCAAAGCACTGAAGAGTTTCAGGCTTATAATATGGTTTGCTGGGTCTTTTTTACTTCCACTATCTATCCATTATCGTTTCCACAATCACTGTTTCAGTAAGTGCCATGCTATGTGCTGTTGCACTGTAAATACCTTGATTTTAGAGTAACTAGAGAACAATAGAAGAAGAGAGGTGAGAAAGATTTTATTGAACAACTTGGGTTACATTAGAGGTTGAGTTCAAATAAATATACTACAATTATTTTGCCCTTATTTCATAATTTTTCTGGCATGTGGGCAGAAGGGCAAGTAAGTAAGTAACAGGCATTCTTTGCAGTTTAGGACATCATCTGCACAAAGAAATAACACTTTGTTAACAGGATATGTCTCATCTGGGCATTGAGACATAACACTGAGAGTCTATATCACTTAAATAAGACAGTGTCATTCTGGTAGCATTAATTTTGAACTTTACCTGTCTCTCCATTTTTATGCTTTCAGTCTGCTAAATACTGAGCATGTAATCACGAAGAGGAGATACAGTAATTATCCAGAAGTAGCTTTGTATCATACTTTTTCAGATATGAAGTAGCACAGACTAGTAATCTTTAAATCTGTTACTATAAACTTTTAAAGAGTCTGATCAAGAGTCAAGGAATATGAATCAGAATGGCAAACTATTTAATATACTGCACAGTGGATCACAGTAGTGAAAGGAAAACATAGACCCAGGTTCCTTTGTTCCGCAAACAATAGATATAAGCAGATAGTATGACTTCTAGCTAGAAGTTACTACCCTAGTAGGGTTTGCTAGCCTAGACACTATCAGTATTAAAATGGAAGATCAATGGAAATGAGGCACAATTGTATTTATTCTAATGTTTTAAGTACTGCATTTCCATACTTGGGCTGTAATTCCTGGTTTTGTTTCAATCGGTTTAGTATTCTGTCAGATTTGTGCTCAGAAATGGCAGGTGCCAAAATTGTTGCAAGGGAGAGGACAGGAATGGAACAGTGTGCAGTTAGATTGCCTTGGGCCGCAATGGAGCAGCACACTTAAATCCCTCTGAAATAGCTACTCTTAATCTATTTTTCCAGATTTTTTTCTCTTGTCTATTGAGGCTGTGAGACTATTCTTATAATTTTTTTCTCTTTGAGGAATCCATAGACATTTTTAAGTTTTAAAGTCTATGATATTTGAAGTGCATTTGAAGTGAACTTGAGTGATATGCTTGTCAGATTTTTTTTGTTACCTAAACTGTTCCCCTTTCTTCAAGCATGTATTGTCAGGTGCCAGTATTTTTCAATGAAATAAGCAGTTTGAGCCGACCGTCAGGAAGGCGGGCAGTCATTGCTGTTTGATTTCTCAAATAAACTGTGAAATGTTTTCATCCGTGTACTGGACAAAAGTATCTGTTGTTTCTAATCCTGTTACTGGAAAAACAGGGATGGCAGAAGAAAAACCACGAGGAATTCTTTGCAGAAGTGTTTTGGAAACTGTTGGATAGTTGTTCATCCAGATAGCAGTCCTGGAATGAAAGAAGTATTTCCTGCAGAAACAACCTATCCAAAACCTTCCTCAGCCAATTTTTGTGATTCTTGATATATAAAGCAGTGGGTAGGTAAAAAACCACTGCTTTCTATCGCCTGCTACACCTTTTTTTTTCTTATTCATGTCTGTGGCCTAAGTGACCATGCCTTTGAAATATGACACTTTAGTTTAGCAGTTATGTAGTCATAGTATTTTTAAGACACACAACATTTCACAACATATAAGATCAGTGTTTAATTATGACAGAGTAATTTCAGCAAATCATTACTTTTTGAATTTGAACTCTAATGGGCACATAAGTTCTTGATGGTTAAACCCACCAGTTGTTTTCAGGTGTTGCATGTGTTTAAAAAATTCCACATAATTTCATTACTGTATAAATACCAAACTCCATTACCTGGGTCTCCTTGCTTTGTTTTATTCAGTTCCTCAGAGACAATCAAATGACATTTGGCAGGATCCTCTCCAACTGAAAGAGGCTGAAGTAAGAAAGAATGGGCTTATAGTTTGCAGACGTTTTTGCAGCTTTTTTATGTTCTACCTCTGCGTTTCTGAAGCATTGTGAATCATTTTATGAAGCGTTTTTGCCTTTTAAATGTATAGATTCTGCAGTTAAGTTTACAATTGGCTTTTATGTGTGTGTAGTTGCACTTACTGAATTTGGAGAAACTTACGCTGGTGGATACGAGAGGGGATTTTGAATTTGAAGACCAGCATAGTTCTTCACAAGTTTACAGTGGCACTTTCTCTCCCTATTTTTAATTTCTGTACTCCTGGCATACCAGTATATGTTTTTCTGAGAAATGTGGCCTTCTGATTCAAACAACTCTGTCTTATGTTGAACTCACAAATGAGGGCACAGAGCCATGGTTAGTCTTTGGGCAACATCTTCACTGTTGCAATAAGCCTATTTTGAAATGTGTCTTTTGCAGTGTTGTCATGTTATCAGTTGAGTTGCTTTTCCACTTTGAGGATGAATTAAATGTTCATGATGAACATCTAGGGAGACGTCTCATCTGAGATCTCTTCTATTGCTGATGTTCCTCATGTAGTTCCCATTATTGTTAACAGGAGTTACTTTCAGGCACATAAAGTTAAGAACAGACTTAAAAATCTGGTAAAGGTCAGCGTGGAAAGTTGTGAGTCATTTCAGTGCAAATCTGTAGAAGTCAAAGTCCTGATGAATGTGTTTTAAACCATATCAAAGAAAGAACTGCTGAAAGATGTGAAAGGTGGGTTATACTGAAATAGCTCTTTTAGTTTTTTCTCACATGGGCTTACATTATCTTTTATGAGACAGAACTTGGTCCTGTGATCAGTGTAATATCAAAAGACTGAGGATAGGTTCTGATTTAATATTTATGACAAATTAATTTGGGCAACCCTATATTACTGTTTAGAATTGTTTAATGCTAAATTGGTGGATAACAAGATGACAAGTAGGAAGGGCCAAAATTTGGAGGTGTAACATTTCAAGCTGATTCCACCTTCTTCATGAAATTATTCTGTCTATGCATTTTACAATAACCAAATCTCTTATTTCCGAATGCTTGGGAGTTTTTATATACCTATATATTGATGCTTTTTTTGTGATGACAATTTGCACAGTGGTGGTGAGAACGCCCCCTAGTGCTACATAGCAGTGGTACTGCAGTGACTAATCACCCGTTTATGGAAAATTAAATGGTAACTAGGTTGCACAGCAGCTTTAAATTCAAGGCTGTGAATATTTAGTCTTATGACAGTATTGCCATCAAAACAGGATAGCACAGAATACACACTGAAGTGGATAAACAGAAAACAAGATCTTGTTGCTCATAGAGTATTAAAATTAGAAAATCTAAGTATTTGTCAAAATAGAGAAAACCACAAGTTGAATACTGCTATTTTTTCCATGCTGTCTCTTGCTTGATAATATTTTAGGAAGATTTTTCCAGTAATAAACTGAACCAATCATGATTAAATTGTAAACTGTAAATAATGGTGTAGATTGCTAATGACATGCAAATGTAACTGGTATATGTTGGAATAACCAGCAAGCCTGCTGTTCAGGGATCATATAACATAACTAAGATGACAGCCTTGATCCAGCCAGTTCAGTGTTATTTATGTTATCAGAATTAGAAGATAGTTTTCCAGTGATGTAAATTATTAGTACATATACATTCTGTCTGGTTAGTGTATGCATAATGTAACTGGTCATCTCTGTGGTATTGCTTACATTCTTTTTCCATTGACTCATCACACTCCATTCTCATGGAATTAAAAACAGGAAATAGTTTGCAGTGTAACAGAAGCACCCAGTGTATTTAACCGTATGTAACCGCTGTGTTTCAATAGATGTTCTCTGTATTGTAAGTGTATGACAAAGCATTTATTACTGTGTTATTGCCGTATTACAGAGCAAAGAGTGCTAAATAATCAATCAGTTAATGGTCTGTATGGCAGCTTGAACACAGTACATCCATTGTGCTTATGCTGTTAGAAGGATGAGTTTGTGACTGTAGTGTAGTTGCATGTTTAGCCAGAGCTTAATGTCTTAAACTGGAGCTGACACAAATATTTTTTAAATGCAGCTTCAGCAACAGTTTCCAAGTTCTCCAATATTTCAGAAGGAATAGTCAAGGATTATCTCAAAGCTTCTCAGAGAAGTTATTTAGTTTTGTCGGAACAAGAGAGGGAGGAGAGTATCACAAAATACTTACTTTGGCATCCCTTCACAGATTATTATTAATTATATTCTAGCAATTTTATCAGTTTCAAGTTGAAATACAAATATAGTTTGCTTAGAAATATATTAGTAGAGGAAAACTAGCTGCTTTTAAGTTGCAGCTGGAAAATGCTTTGAAAACCTGTAGCTACATGTCTTTAAGTGATACAGCTTGCCAGTGAAGGGCTCGCACATTAAACTTGTTTTCCACTTGCATTTGTGGTATGAAGGAGCTGTTTCTAAAAAGAGGAGTAGAAATTGTGTACTAATAAATTGCTTTGTAGTGTCTGGAGATTTAAAGAGTAACTTTAGTCACTTAATTTTTATCCTTTTGTAATTAATACTGTTTCCTTTGCAGATGACAAAAGTACCGATTACGCTAATTTCTATCAAGGTTTGTGGGACTGCACAGGAGATGTACCTGATGAGTTGACATTTAAACGTGGTGACGTTATCTACATTCTCAGCAAGGTACAGCATGCTACTGGGGCTACATAGCTGTATAAAGAAAGCCATGGCAGAAGGGCACATTCCCACAGTTCTATGGGTGCACATTGGCACTCCCTCTCAGATTCTTTGTTTGCAATCAGATATTCACTGCAATTAATTCTTTTGTCAAATGAACTATAATCACATTTGAAACATAGCCGTGTAACAGGAATCAACTTAAAAGCACGTTTATTTACTTGTAAAATCTTGGCTACCATTTATTAACTGATTTAATAGGAGACAATATGCTTTCAGCTTTTAAAAGTTAACCTTGTAGAATTGTAAATTATCTTGTAAGTTTTGTTTTTTTTTTTTTCCTTTTTTATATTCTTGACTGTACTGATTTTGACTTTTTGGTCATCTTGCTACCAAAGTTGCTTGGGTTTTTGTACTATGCTTTCGTCTTTGTATGTATATGGTAATTTTTCTGACAGCTCAGATTCCAAATTTGTTTGTTCTGATAGGTTTGGACAATTTTTAATTTACCGATTTCCTGTTTACAAGGCAAATGGGAAATATAATTCCCCACATCTAAACTGATGATAATAGGTATAAACATAAAATTTAATTCTAGTTTAACGTTAGTTTATTTTCTTATGTTTCCTTAACCCCCTCAAGAGAAACAAAATTTCTCACAAATATCACATGGTCCATTGAAGTCTAATTCTGAACAATTCGTCAAAGGAAATGTCTCCTTTCCCCACATATTAGAAAAAAGTTGGGTTTTTCAAGCTCCCATTGAAAAAGGGCACCTTTTAAAAATGTATGTAGAATTTATATCTCGGATGTAATTGCCATTCAATATAATTAATACCGAAGTTATTGTCTGTTATGGGAATATACAAGTAGGTATGTGAAAGCTAAATGCATCTGTTTGTCTTAGTTTCAAACTCTTCAGTTTTTGTCACAATTGTTTCAGATCTTCCAGGAGAATAAATCTAACAGCTTCTGTTTAAATAAATTTAAGGTTCATGATTAGAAGGATTGTCCTGTGAAAAACTACAGAAGATGTATTACTAATGGTAGTATGACCACGTATGTCTTTTGAAGTATTTCATTATCACTTGAACTAACAACTGAATCACATTACTAAAGGCCAGGTAACACACTTGGGTTGGGCAAACCTTCTAGCAGTCATACAGCACTGAAGAATGGTGCTAATTAAAAATAACAGCCTCTTCATCCTCTCTCTCTCCCCGCAAAAAGCTCAGGAACAAACAGATTCTGGTGTATGTTTGGCCTTTTTGTGGGTTTTAGTGTTCTGGTATGGTATGTAGACTAAAAAAGTCTTACTATTAATTTCACAGGTGAAAAAGTAATTTGCCACTCCTTCACCCAAACAGTGCGAAATTTAATTTAAAAAATGGAGCAGAATAGAAAAACAGTAGCTTAAGCTGTCCTCTGTATATCAGCTGTCTTGTGGTCATGCTGTGATTAATCCATAATCGGTCCTTGAAACAGGCTTGCTACTGCTCCAGATATATAGAGCCTCTGTCTTTGGGAATGATTTCTGCTCCAAAATACAGCCCAGAAAATTCAGCCCCGTTTCACTTAAAGATTGTTACAGCTTTTTCAGAAAAATGAGTGTTGGCAGCTACTGTCATCTCTGAATTTAGGGTCCTTGGAGGGGAAAGTGCCAGAGAATTATCCATCTTAACTCGCCGCTTGATACAGTTTCAAGGTCTGATAATTTCCAAGCTCTTTGTCTGGGAAGTGAAAATATAACCAGAGGAAAAGTGAGCCTACCCATGTTGAAGTGGATCAAGACTTTTCTTCAAAAAATATTTCCTAATCCACTACGTTAATACTTGGATTTTGTGGCAATCAGCAGGACTCCTTGGCAATTTTTTAATTTTTTCACACCATCTAGTGGTTGAAAATGAGAGATGCAGGTACTGGCAGGAGGCAATGTGTATGGATCCAAAATGGTGTCATAAATCCAGCTTCAGCTTGAACCTAGCCATGGCTTTATTGCCTTTCTATCATATGTCAGTCAGGTATGAACATTACTCTTGAAAATCACATTTTGCTGATAAGGAAGTAAGTGCAAGTATAGCAGGGTTATAGTAGGAACGGTGAAGCATTAACAAAATATTGAGTCCATTTGTGCAACATGTAATAGTTCTTTGTTTTACAATGAAATATAAATGGTATAGCTTCTTCTGACGAATGTGGTAAGATAGATATTTGTCTCTCCCCACAATAGTTATGCCAAAGCAACCTATTTTTACCTGCTTTTCATATACCTTTATAGAAATTAGGGGAAAAGTGACTATTTTGCTCCAAGAAATGAGATCATTAGTACAACAGAAATAATTATCAACCAGTTTAGCAAATGTAGGCATTGATATAATTCAAATAAAGCAAGAGGAGCAATATAATACATGTAAGTTTCTAGGTGACTGCTTTTTAGAAGAATGAACAATATTTCAGTTTGGCAACTTTTACTTCCTAAAATAGCTAAGCATTATGAAGAGACAAGTCCCCCATAAGTTGTTTTAAACCGTGTGTCAAAATTCAGTATCAGTGCGATGAGCATGATTTGCATACTTATACTCTGGTAATATACAAATACCTGTGCCCAACTACTGTAATTACTGCAGAAAAACATGTTTTCCTTGTTTTAAAGGTACATTAACTTATAATTTTTAGCTGTTAGTTTTTAGCTGTTATCTAAATATTTATGTCTGTTGTGGCTTTTGTGTGGCGGCGGTCCTGTGGGCTCTTACAAAAAAAAGGACCAAACTTTTTTCTAGGTTTTTCTGCCTTTGAGAGTTTCCTTCGAAAGTTTTAATCTTAGCAGAATTAACAGAACTGTTGCAGTAATACTTGTTAACTTTTTTTATTTAAAAAAAATTGCTAACTTGTCAGATTAATTGTTCAATGTATCTGTACAGATAAACTCATGACATTATAATTTTAATTTATAATATTCTTGAATATACAAGCGGCTTCTGTAACTTGCACCATGAATCGTTTCAACTTTCAGAAAACTATGTATCTCTCTCCCCTTATGCGATAGAAAACATTTTATAGCTCTACTGATAGAAGGACTCATTCATATGATTTTTTAGTTAATATTGACTATTACAAATGCAATACTTGGGCGTCCTGTTTTCTAAAAGGATGATTGCTCTTTACTCCTGTTCATTTATGGGCTTGCCTTTGCTTTCAAGCCCATATGATAAATGGGGAAACAAACTGTGACGTAACAATCCTTTTTATAGGTCTTACTCAAGAAATTGATTTCCAGAAACAAAGACAACTGTGAGTGCATGTATCCCTATTCTTTTTTTTTTTAAGTTAGATATGCACAATTTATGCAAATGCAGCACTTGCAGTATTTTTTAATTTGCTTTAGGTATATGTTTTGTGTTGAGAAATTCCATAGTTTCATCAGCCAAATGCAAGTAGTAATAGAAATTTACTTAGATGTTACCAGGCACCGGCTGAGTAAAATTACTGACGTTTCTTAACTTTTAAGCTAATTCAGTTCCCATCTCATTTATTTGTTGGCTTTATGCAAATATATGAAAATATGAATATATGAAACCCAGAAATCATAGCTCAAAGTGAAATTCTTCGCTGATATTATTTCAGTAAATGCCAATGCAATATAATTCTGCTCGCTCTGGTATTTATGAGTTATGGAAACTTGACCTGTGACTTAACCATTTGCTCTAGAACTTTCCATGAAAGTAGCATCTTAAGTTGGTAGCTAGATTAGTCTTTATTATTCAGTGATTGTACATTTCCAGTGTAGCAGATTTTTGTTCTTTCAATACAAGAAGTGTCTGTTAAAATACTCACCTGTATCTTGACCTGTATTTTTTGCTTAGTGAAAAGACAAAGAAATCTCTGCAGCTCAGGTTACTGCCTATGAAATAAAGTACAACTTAACAGTGCAGCTATTTCATAACCAGTGTGAGCATTTTGTACATTATCTGTATAATCTTCATAACATGTATTTATTCAGTATTTTTTTAAAAAGATGTGAAATGCATACTAAGATGCTGAGTGTTTTTTAGGCTATTTTCTGACTGATCATAGTGAAAACTGTGTTTAACAGTAATTTCTCTTTCTATGACTATACTCCTATGTCTACCTTACAAATAGGGAGTATGAATAGGAGCAGATTTGCAGAGTAAAAACACGATGCTGAGGCCCTGGTGTTTACACTATGCTTTTTCAAGGTGGTTTGATGTCCAAAGAGGTCCAGTCTGGTTTTGTGGAATTCAAAACATGCTAGTGGTTGGAGGACATTCAAGTACATCTTCCATTTTAGTTTCATCTGAAAGAAATCTTGTATGTGTGCTCTCGAGACTGACGGCTCTGCAAAGTTAGAAAGTGGGAGCACTGGGAGGTTCACCGCAGTGAGGGGCTTCTGATCAAATGCAATGATAAGTTGTATACTTCTTTCTTCTGGCTCGGTTAGGTATATTCCTTATGAAAAAAAAATAAGATACATGGCTAAATATATGAGTGAAGGCCTTTACATGGAAGGTTAGTTAAGATAGACTAATACAAGGTGACTCTAGCTCTCTTGGTTTGCATTCTGATAATATGTAAGCATTTACCTACCTGATTAGAAAAAAAAAAGAAGTCATTGTGTCATCAAATGGAAAATAAAATAGCTTTTCTCTCATTCCAGGGGGTATTCAGGGGCCAGTTTTGGTTCAGAATTCAGTCTGCTTACCCTGATTTATATTGAAAGTCTTTCATTGGTTTCTATTTTAGCTCATGTCATTGTAGGAAATAAAACCTAATAACACAACCATACAATAAAGCTGGCACTTACATTCTTAAAGATGACCATTTTATTGCTGTCTTAAAACAACTCTACTACCTGTGAAGAAGTCTCATTCAGTTATATGAAACATCTGTCATTTTCTGCGTTTTAGAGAAAATGCTGTTCTGTGCCAAAAATGCTCCCTGGTTGCTAACCTATCATTCAGTGATTACACCAAAGGAAGTTCTAAAATTTTTTTTAGCTAGTCTGAATCTCCTGGTTGAATTTGAGGTTCTTAAAAATATTATTTTGCCAAAATTGCCCCAAGGATATTCTTTGAAAAAAATTACTCCCTACTTCCCACACATCTTTAGCTTGATAGGAGAGGCTACTTATTATTACAAAGCTATAGATATGTTTTGCTTTTCAGTTTTAAAGTTTGTAGCTCTTCAGTCTGTATGTTAATATTACTTATCGTGCCACTAGAGGAGGGCAGGAGAAAAATCTTGAATTTACACACTTTTATTTTTTTTTATAAATATAACTCCATTGTTTTCTTCAAGGCATTGAAACACAATGATGACTTTCAGCAACTCTTTCTGAAAAACAAAACAAATCAAAAAACACACCCCAGAAACGCAAGAAACATACCATATGTATTGAACAATAGGGGCTAATTGCACAAGGACCAGATGTTCTGAACTTTTGCTGAAGTCAGTAGAAGTTAATATGGTGCAAAGCATCTGGTGATCCTCATTTACGCAGAGGATTTGCTCTAAAGGAAGAGACTGTTTTGGAAATCCTTTTGGATTTAAAAAATTGCTCTTCCTATGTATCAGAATTCTCTTCTATATAGTACAAAAATCTTGGATTTATAAGATACCTGTAGAAGACAGGTAGTGTATTTTTACTTACTATGTTTTCCCCAAGTGCAAAAACTGTTATGATCAGAGTCACATGGAGTCATAGGTACACACACATCAGTGCAGTCAAATTGGTGGGAAGGGAACAAGGAGAAGCATCTGCTCACAGTGTGTTCAGTTCAGAGCTTTTAAGGAGCCTGTAAAACGGGATGGGATTTTCCACCCTCCCCCCCTCCACAGCTATCATAGCATGCTGTACAGAGTGTTTTGCCAGCATGTTAAATGTTAAGTCATAACCTGTTCCTTACTGCCCTGTGAAATTACTTCACTTTGGTTAATAAATTTCTACCGAGAGGGAAAAAAAATCCGCTCTGACAGACAGTGAAAACATAGAAGGAGCTTAGAAAGCACGTGGTCATTTGTTAGGGTTGTTGTTTCGTATTATGTGGCGTAATATATTCCCCTGCCCTGGTGCTTGTCTCCCAGGGGTTGCGGTGGCCCCTTCCTTGCCCCAGCCCCTGCCTTGCATTGCCTGGTGTGGCAAACATGCTCCCCATCACATGGCAGAGCAGCAGCCGCACACTTGTGCGTTCTTCTTGTTGCAGGGTGGCTGATCTGGCCCTGCCCCCCCTCGCCTGCCCCTCTGTTTGCCTTGGAGCAATTCATTTTGCAGTTATTGAATTTCTTTGGAGAGTTATTTTCATATGGCGAGCATCACAGCACCTCTGGATCTTGATAGCATTTCTACATAAGGAGAAAGAAGCTTTGTGTTAGTAATTACCTAACATTGTCAGGAGCTGACTGCAGGCCTCTTTCTAGTGATAACAGAATAACCACATAATGTAGCTTTATAGCACATGATTAATAGAAAATAATTACACATCCTACAAAGGGACGCAATATTTCTTATAAATTGACTACAATGGTTTCCTGTAGATTAAAGGACTCTTCATTATTTTATCAGTCCTTCTGAAGTATAGTCGCTTGCCTATGTTAGCAGCGATGTTAAGAGCTGAATGCAGTGAGGGATACCAGATGGTAAATCCAGTGGTACCTGAGATCTGAAGCTGATGCTGGCAAAAGCACCGTGCTTCCCAACTCCTAAAAATTAATATAAAACCCCTAACTGTATTCATATCCTTCTGCATGTTAATCATTATTTCCCACAAACGTGGGCTTTAGACTTTTATTCTACACATTCTAAACAGCAGTAATAGACATGAACCTCACAACAGCAGTGTATTAATTAAATTGTATTACTATGAAGGAATTTATAATTGATAACATTGATAGAAACAATGCATCGATTTGGATTTTATATGTAACTTTAAGAACGGACGAGGGGGGAATGCTTATGTGCCTGACTAGTAAGCACTATTTTGTGGTGCTAAGGACAGAAACAAGTGGTTAGGAGTTTAAAGAGAAATGTCTGTACTTTAATCAGTTTAACAGGGAATGCTATCTAATTATTCTAAAACCTAAGATTAAAGTTTTATATTCTTTAGCCAGGTATCTGCATTATATTTTTGTTCAGACTTGTATAGACTGCAGATAGTTTAATTGGGATTCATGTTGCTCTTGAGACCCATGCAAAGAATAGTAATGTAAAGTAAAAGCTTCTGTGTTGCAATATTGTCTGTATGTTATAATGGTTGCAGCGAATCCTTAAATTAGTTCACTAGTCTGCTACATCAACATTCATTTAATCTTCTTACTTAGCTTCATGCCAGAGCAGTAAGTGGTGTACTAGTAAGTAGCAAAACTCAGGAAGTTTTCAAACCAACAGCATGCTTTTAATTTTAATTTGAGGTATCTGAATTGTTTCTTTAAAAACAATTGTTTCTAAGTTCATGTAATGTTGCTAAGTGGAACATTTTCTATGGATAATGTAGTCCACAGGCTTTTTCTATGCCATTTGTCATATGCAATTTAATGGTTGCTTAACTAAGCTACTTCCCTCATTTCATGTATTGTTTGTTTTTTTGGCTGATGTCTAGCAAAACTTGTTTAATCACTCTTGTCAGTCACTCCATGAGTTCCATGTAACAGCTTAAAATCTTTTGTTGCTTTTTTTTTTTTTTGAGAGAGATTTATTGCTGAGATTCCAGTAGTATACGTGAGTACTGCTCCTTTAGGCAATTTCCCACTTCTGTTTAAAAACCCAGTTTGTATATTTAACTAGTGTATTGTAAGATAAAACATAGATTTATAAACAGGCCGATCTTAAACATTATAAACCTCAGTGACAGAGTTTTATTTAGCCTTTAAAGATTTGGGGTGTAACGTTGTCCCCATGGGGGAGTTTATGAGTGGTTCTTAACTTCTGAGGAGAGCAGTTTGTACTGAAGATCAGGTTCAGACACCTCTACACTCAGACCAGACCCATCCCAGCAGTTTGTTCTGCAGTGGGAGGTGGAAGAAGGCGAGATTATTTTTGCAGATTTCTAGTTTGTGTGTTAACGTCACAAATGAAGGTTTTTCTGCTGCTTTTTATATGGATTTTCTTTAAATCACACTTAATGCAGTATTTATGGATAGTAGGATAGTGTCTTTTAAATCACCAGTCCACTGTGAAGAGAAGGAAGAAAATGTTTAATTAAAGACTGGTGTTCAGCCTTTCACAATAAGAAAATAAAAAAGTGTGTGTGTGGCTGCATGCGAGCATATTTTTTAAAAAAAAAGGAATAAAAAAAGGGAAAACAAGCCTGGGCCCACATGAAAGTGGGCCATCAACAGAACATCACTGTAGTTAAGCACAGGGAGAGCTGAGTATACTAAGCACCTCATAGGACTCTAGAGAACTCTTGACCAGGCCAAATATGCCAGCAGCAAATCATTATAGCTCCGGCTGTAATGAAACTCCATTAACCCTTAAGCTCCACTTGGCTATTTATAACTGAAAAACTTTGTCTACAGTCAAAATAATAGCTTATAGTGTCATCTCGGTAGGACCATTAATTCAAAATCCTTACAGATTTTTGCTTTCCTCATCAGAAGCAGTCTAGGAGGAAGCAGATGTTGTGTGTGTGTGTATCGGTGTATTTTGCATGTTTGTTCCAAAGTAATTTCTGTCTTACTAATTATTCCATTTTGAATAGGGTCTCTGTTTTAATAATGCTTCGTTTGTAACTCAATATATGTGTGTGTGCAATTTCAGCTGTTACAATTTATTGAACCGCTGTTAGGATTGATCTTAAAATATTTACCTCATAGGAAAAAAAATTAAATTTGGAACCCACAATACTCTTACTTGGTATTGCTTTTGGAAGATATTATTCCTTTAAACTATTATAATTCATTTTGTTTCATATTTATCTCACTAAGCCTAAACAAATTTCAAACAAAAGTACATTAGTCATCTGTCAGATATATGAGATCTGTGGTAGAATTTTCTGCAAGCCTAAAGCAATAGTAGACTTTGTCCGTAGAAAGAGATTATGCATTAGATATATAGTGTTCCCTTGCCATGTGAGCGAAGTAGTATTTAAAATAAGTTGATTATAGGTTTCTTAGAAATTTAGCCTTGTGGTACTGAAAGAATCCCAGCTGATTCTCATATGTCAACGTTGTGCTAGTAGATTTTAGTTACAAAGATAAGGATTTAACATGTGTGATGAATAGAGGATGAAGAGGTCAGCTATTTTTAGTAGGTGTTATAGAGAAGCGTGGCCATAATTAAGAAATTTTCCGGAGTATGCCTGGCCTTTTAAAAATTTAACTTCTGCCTTTGCCTAACTCTGCATGTGAAGGCCTCTAACAAAAAGATATAATGTTTTAATTTTCAGTTGAAATTATTATAACTGTATATAAGAGAAAGCATCCATAAGGAGTTGCATACAAAACTCTATTGCATTTATATCAGACTAAAGGTTAATATTGCATATTGTTTTCAATTAGGAGTACAATAGATTTGGCTGGTGGGTAGGAGAAATGAAGGGAACCATTGGCTTGGTGCCTAAAGCCTACATAATGGAGATGTATGATATTTGAGAGGCCTGGGTAAGTACATTTTAATCCAATCTTCTGTAATGGCTTATATGTTCCCTTGTTCTCTGTTTCATAAGTATTTCTTGCCTGGAACCTTTGTAGGAGTCCTGTTAACATACGGATTATGGCAAAATAAATTGAAGGTTCAATTAAAGCACTTTTTCTGGGATTCTGTATGAAATATTAAACCACGGTGTACAAAAGATGATATATTTTATAACTATATTCCTTTTCCAGATTTTTTTTTAAAATAAAATCAGTGTGCTTTCTAGTTCATTTTATTACTTGAGTAATATGTGTGTATCTCTACGCAGAAAACTGTGGGAGGAGGATAGATATTTGAACTGGGTTTGATATGCGTGTTTGAGGTTTTTCGGTTAATGATGAACTTTCAACTTCCCTCTCCCTAATCAGGAGAAATCTGCACTTGAAATCAGGAGTGGTGTGCAGCTGCTGTTTACAGCCCCGGTCTCTGCAAGAAGATGATTTGCCGTATATGTTTTGTGGTTTCAGTGAATGTAGTCGGATTGTTGCCTTGTGTATATTAGACATTGAAAACTGTAATTGATCATAATTCTGTGGGAAATGTTGTTCTTTGCTACTTTTTATACAATTGTAATGCTGGAAAATGAAATAGATGGTAATTATCATATGGAGCACAAAGCAGCCAAATAGTGCCTGTTGCTCTTAAGCATATTAGCAGCACTCTGTATTGCTATAGGTTTGTGTGCGTTCAGGGAATTTGGCCATGTTTTCCTGTTCCTCGGATTTAAAAACCCTAAGCTGAACTTTGAAAGCATACAACTATTACTCAGTTCATGCTGCATTAACCTCTTAATGCTCACTGTGCATTTTGTGCAGCTTCCGAGGAAAATCAAGGGAACTTTGTGTGTAATATTGCAAATCTTCAGGGTATTCTGCTTCCAAATATTTTTGTATTCTGTTTTAGACAATGATTAATTCTTGTCGTATATTTAGTATTGATTGTATTATTGATTAATATTTTGTTACCACAAAATGAAGGCTTGATTCTTTTTCTGATGTAATAAATCCACCTGTGTGATGATACTGCCCTGAAAGCTTTCTGACTTGTAGATATGAGTTATGTGAAAATTTGTGAAAAGAATGATTTTTGTCTGTGGTAGTGTGAAGTGTTTTATCTGTACCTTGCAGATACTTTTGTGGAGTCAAATCTGGATACCTCGTTGATGGTGGAATTTCTGATAAAAGTTGTGCGACAGACATCTACAGTTCCATGTGGGTTAATAACATCTGCCAGCAGTCATAGTGTCAAATACAGAGTGTTGTGGCTAAAAGCATCAGTTGAAACATCAAAATAAAGTACTAAAATACTTACGCTTGTAGAGAAGGTTTGGGCAAGTTAGAGTTAATACTTTAAATCCTCTTGTTTTAGTGATGTACTTTACTATTAGCATGCAAGATCAACTTTTTTGAATCCTCCCACACACTTGATTTGTGAGACCCTTAATCTGCCAAAGCAGCAGGTCAAGCCAGTCTGCGAATTGCTGAGCCTGTGCAGGTCCCCTTGTAGTTGCATGTGCTGTTTACGCTTCAGGCGGGCCCTGGAAACACTGCGGGTTAAAAGGTAACATTAGTCTGAACTCTGAATTAGATCCTTTCAGTAAACCAAGACGTTATGCTTTATATTAGCTAATGTGCGGTGCTTGATGGCACACTGGATTCTAATAGGAGTCAAACAGGGTACAGAGGTTTTTTTTAAGAGAAACACTCATTGAAATTGATTCTGTATGTTATCAGCGAAGCATTAAAATGATAGATTATAGTCTTCAGATCTTTTACTACTTTAATTTATCAAGCTTACTTGTGGGTTGTGTACAGAATGCGAAGCGTTAATATCACAGCTAGAAAAGCTCCTTCCCTTGTTAACACAGCAGCGTAATAAATCTGCCCAACTAATTGCCTTTTTCTTAATGATATAATTCTGAATTCCACCGGCACCTACTTTTTTTTGGGGAGTAAATCTCCTCTCTTGTTGAGAAGGAAGCCCGTACGCAGGAAACTTGGTTTGGGAGAGGGATGCGGGGAGCAGCGGTGCGGGGGGTGCCGGAGGAAGGGAAAGCTTTGCCTTTGCGCAGCTCCTGCGCTGCTTTTGCGCGGCCTCTGCGCTGCGCTGCGCGCCCGCGGCGCCAGGTGGCAGCAGCTTTTCGCAGCACGGGAGGAGCCCGAGCCTCTTCCCCCTTCCCTTCTGCCGATTTTCCAGGAGAGGGAGTCCTTCCCCTACCGATGAGTAGCAGGGATGCCGAGCGCCTTCTCTCCTGGGTGGTGGCAACAAGCGAAATAAAGCGCCTTTTGTCTGTAGTTCGCCTTCAGGGCTCACCCCCAACTTAGTACATATAGGAGGGGGCAAACAAACTGCCTTAACATTCAAACCAACCAAACAAACTGCCTTAAAATTCAAAACGTGAAAGATGTCCCGAAACTCGCTTGGAGTGTCTTGGAATAAACCAGCAATGGACCACGGCTGAATTGTTTACTTCAAACCTGTAGAAATACCATAACCTTTTTTGCATAAGAAATCTCTGCTGATGCTACTTAAACAAAACTCCATCGTAGAAATGGCTAATTGATTTATTTTGTTTACTTAGGTATCCATGAACAGTAAGGCAGATAATTCTTTAAAAGGTGATTGCAAGTCATATTTTGTACGGCGTTTTACTTGATAATTTGCTCTGTTCTGAATTTGTACTATACTGCCATTAGATCTTACAATAATGTTCTACTCTGCAAATTTTTAAGGTTCAAATAAAGTTTAATTGTTTGCAAACTGTTATGATGCTAATAATTCAACAGCCTGCTGTGTTACTAATGAAATTACTTTGTTATGATTAATTTGGAAAATAGTGTGTTGATTGTAGTAATTAAGCACAACAAGGTGAAGTAAATGATTCTAATGCCATCTGGCCTCCAGACTGAATGAAGAAATGAAATGGGGCTGTCATTTGAATTTATTCAGAGAAGTAAGGGTAATACAAATGCTTTTTATAGCAGAAGCACCCAGATATAATCGTGCCACTCACTAGTATTTTTTCATGTATTTCTGTATACAGACAACTAGTTCACATAGTTTTCTAGCATCCAGTTAGGATATACCTCTTTCTGCATACTGCTATTAATTATATGTACTAAGCGTAGTGTATGCACTGGTTCTTACATCAGAGAGATCTTTGGATGAGATTTAGAGAAGTGATATACATCAACTTATCTTTTGCTACCTCATTACCTATTAATGATAAAAACTTTCTTTGATTGGAATTAAACTGAACGTGAATGCTAATTAAGATCTTGTCCTATATTCAAAGCCAAATGCATAAACTTTGTTCTTTTTGGCTCTGCAGTCTGAGTATGACACAGCATTAGAAGGAGCATGACAAATAACCCTTTAGAAGCTGATCCAAAAACTGTTGAAACTGAGAAGCTATTGAATTTGGTTGCTTCTGGATCGGGCTCTCAGAACAGTAACTCAGAAACAGGCAATACAATCGCAAAGTACATTTTGCTGAATACTGTTTCTCCCTTATCTGAAAGAGATGCAATTATTACCGTAAGCTGAACTAAACAAAAGAAAGGCACTGATTTCTCTGCAGCTAAAAGATAGAAATGCATTTTTCTATCTCAGGTAGAGCAAAATGAAGTTGTGGCTGTAGATCAGAGTTCTGGCTTGATAAAGTTCACTGGGATCTGCGGGAAAGCTGTGAAATATTAAAACATGGGATGAAAGTACCCAGGTAGATGACGATGGTGTGCACTTAAGCTGCGTGGTGTTTCTCTCATCTCTCTCCCTCAAGGTGATGAAAAATTTATTAGTATGTAACTGTTGGAATAAATGTATGCATGGAAACCTTATAAACAACTTTACATAGCACAATGTACTGATAAACTGCAAGACCTTCACTTGGCAGGGCTTCTCTGAATCTGACATTTCTCAGACAAGTGTCTGCTTAATTCCATCTTTATTTAGAAAAACTGATACTGAGCTCAGTGGAAAGTACTCTGACAAATCTGCATCTCTGTTGTCCTGCCCAGCATCCCTTGTCTTACTGTGAGGCAGCAGCACCAACCAACTTCAAACTATGAACTTAGAACTGTGGATTTGAGCTGGGTCTAAGCACAGTATTTCATGCTTCCAGAATGAAATTGTGACTTGGCTGTTTTTTTCCTTGCAACAGGAAGAAATAAAGGGAGACCAAGATGGTGGCAGAATGTGTGGGTCAAAGGGATGCTGCTTTTCTTATCCAGTTGTGTTGTGCCAAGGAATAGGTCTATATTTTTCCTTTAAATTCTAAAGCAGATCAGGCGGTGATAAGCCATGAATCATTATGTCAGCAATTTTGTAATGGGATCTTGACAACTCTGTTTCTCCTTCCTGGAATTTTCCTTAGTCCGAACTTCAAAGAAATTCATAGGGGGCTGGGTTTAAAGCAGAGTAGAGGACAAACCTCTGTTCCTGAAGGCTGTGCCAGCATGAGTCAAATTTAAAACTGGAAATGTCAGCATCTTCCCATTTTTTTTTTGGTGGAACAGGACCTTTAATTAACAGGGAAAATCTTAAAAATCCAAGGTGTTGTCTTGTAGCGATATGTAAGAGAATAAAGTACAACAGTACAGGCAGTTTGAGAAGAAGAGCTGCTGGTAGATGAGAACGCAGATAGTTTCAAACACACTAAAACCTAATCTATCTCTATTAACTTTCTGCTGTAGCAAACTGATGTGTTGGAGTTTTTATCCTAAAGAAGCCTCAGTGTCTCACAACCTGTAGAACAAACTTCCTTTCACCCTCTGTTGTAAAGTGAGTGCTGCTCCATAAAGATATTCGATGGCTAATGAGCATTTTACAGCACGACTTTAAAGTTTATGCTGTGAGATGAAAAAAAAACTCCACATTCAGTTACAGTGGGAGGATTTATGGTGGCAGAATAGAATTACCAGTTTGGCCACTTCCAGTCTGCCGTAATTGCTTGCATATTTGTAAATAGTGCCAGGGGATTTTTAATGGCCACAGGCAACTGGGATTTTAGTTTTACTACTCATGCTACAAGACTGGGTATGTAGCACCGCAGAACTGCCCCCTGTGCAGGACTGCGTGGCTTAAAAGAAAAAAAGTATTACACAGGATCATTATCAATCTTTCAAACACCAGCAGCAGGGAAGTGTGCCTTGGCAGGCTCCCACCCAAGAGCTGACATGGCCCGATGCTGCTTCTTAATAGTCAAATCTAATAGGGTCAGCATGAGAGGAGCAGAGCACAGACAGTCTGACGGGCATGGGCAACTCAGTTTATTCATTGGCCGTCTTCAGCCTCTGAGACTTTGTTCAGTTCAGAAGGGAAAAGATGAAATCTGTAAACAGTCATTTGGCACTACGGAAGCAAAAGGATCTTCTTCCTTTTCGGCTGCTCTCTTCTGAGAGGATTGCCGTTCTTTCCTTATATTTAAATTAAAAGCAGCCAGGCATGAATGCACATATATGTGTGGGAAGGAATGTGTTTTATTATGTAGTTACTTGCAATCATGTTTTGATGCTGTTTTTTCCCTTCTAAAAGGGGGTTGTGTCTGCACGCTCATAATAGCCACACTACTTTTACTATAGAAAAATGGTATTTCTAGCTTTTTAAAAAAAATCTATTTCCAGTTGTTTAAAGGCTTTATTCTAGTGACTTCTCTGTTGTCCTGCATTTCCCATCATAATAGTGCATTATGTTAAGTGCCTCTTATCAAAATCTCTGTGTCTTTTGTGACATTAATTTTTGTTTGCCTGTACCAATAAAATATTCCAGTCATATTTTTGGCAACATCTGTTTCTCCTATTTTCAAACTAGTTTTGAACTTAATTTTAAGGTATTAGACCAGAACGAAAGGATGAGGTAGGTAGTCTATGCATCTAGATTTCCATTATTTAACAAAAAAAAAGGCAATCTACATTACCGGTTATGAGAACTGTTTTGGAAGTTCTGTAAACTAACCAGCTTCCTATCCATGTGTTCTTTTTGGCTTCTGAGACTGGCAAATTATAAATGATGTGAGTGCTTAACCACTTCGAGACTGAGATTACCTACTCAGCTACTTACTGTCTTACGATAGCCACTCAAGGTCACCTATAGGTCATTATCGACTTGTGACCAGAATTGCCTTCCCTCTAATGTATCTAGCACTGCTTTGAAGACAGCATTCGGGAAACAAGCATCTTCTGTCACGGGCTTTGTAAATTTTAAGAAAGTGAGTGAAACTTCAAAATGCAGAGGCGTCATCCAAAATAATCTCACTAAACTGTGTTTATGACTCGCATTTCTGTAAATAACTGTCTTCACTGTACTCCTGCAAAATTATGAAGAGGAGAACGTGTACCAGGAGGTATCTTCCTGAAACATCAGATTTTTACAGAATTAAGTCACATTGACATTTCAGGTGCAGGTCAAGGAAATACCTGCTTGAGAATGTGAACCTGAATTGGTACAATTTTTGGCTTGTGTCAGACTTAGGCAAGTAGTGGAGAATGAAGACGTACGTGGCTGGCCCTTCACTGAAAACTGGTCCTTACTGATAGATGGTCAGTGTTATTTTGGGCGCTTCAGCTGTGGTGGTGCTACTGAACTTCTCTAGTAAGTCCACAGTGCTTGCAAATTTATGCAAGTGTCAGCCTGATCTGACAGAACACCACATGAAGCTGTGATGTGATATGTCCCTCTTCATGTGGTCTCAGACAAGCTGATGATTCTAAGAAGCAGCTTGGGGCCACAAAGGGATTTCATCATGCCCAGTTCATTAAATGGTAAAGATAATGCATTTCAGTAGAATTCTGTTTTGCATGTTCTGGTTGATGTTGCCTCATGCAAAATCCTGTTGCTTAAATCTCTTAACACTTGCAACGTGGGGAATATGCATTATAGTAGTTCAGTCTCAAACTGACCAGAGTGACTCATAGAGATCATTGAACAGAGTACTGACCAGCTACTGCGAGTGTGTTTACTTCATTTTGTAAACAGTGTTTGATTTTGAATTAATTGTGATAATTCAGACAATTATTTCAATAATTTGGTTTAGTTAACAATAACAGTAGACGTACTGTTTGCTAAATGTATTAACTGAAATTACAGTAGCTATTCAGACTACATTCATCATAATGCTTATTAACATCTGCCCTTCCTATGTCTGTGGGCTCTTGAATGTTCTGCTCATCCTAAGTGTTGTCATTTCTGCTGGTATTACAGGAAAAAAATTGAAATGTAGGCAGTTGTCAATGACACAAATGTCTTCTGTCTTTTCCACTGTCTGCTTCTTGAAAACAGAGTCAGTTCTGCATGTACAGTCTGAAACAAGGGAATGTAGCCGTGTGACTTCTCCTTAACCTCAATGAACCTTATGGAGGTAGTTCTTAATTTAGGGATGTGGTATTAACTCCTTATTGACAATAGTAAGCATTCAGTTACATGGTTCCCTTGGCTTTATTGGGAGTGCTTCTAAATATTACTCATGTGAAGTATGGGATTTAAAATCAGTGTAGGATTTAAAATTGTTAGTGTTGTGGGAAATTAACTGTTGTGATTTAAAGGGTATCCCTAACCATGAGCTAGCAACCTGCATATAGAATGCCAGTTTATCTATGAAGTATTTCTTGATGTTCAAAATCATTCTGTTCTCAGCACTTAACAAATACAGGGATTATTATGAACACAAAGTGAATGGCTTTAGTCGTTTTTACCTCCAGCTGCCCAGAGAAGATCTCGGTGTAAGTTCCTATAACCAGATGGAAGTATTTTATCTGTTACTCATTTTGAACTCCCAGTTCACACACTGATGGTCTGTAGGCTCTGGGCTGAGGTCTGATTGATTATGCCAGGATTAATGGGGACTTACTCTTCTGAAAACATTGCAGGTGTGCCAGCTGTATGCCACCATAGTGAAAAGTTGTGTTTGACCCTCTCTGTCTCATTGTTCCCTCTCTTTCCCTAGCAGATCTAAATTGTATCAGGGCAGATATTACTGTCTTTACTATAGACAGCTGTCAATGTCAGATGAATGCTTTGGCTGTGCCTCTTTACTTTCAGCCAAGGAATAAGTGTGTAATAACGAGGATTTATCCTGTTATATGAGTATACTGACACAGAATTGTAACATATGTATATGGGCCACTGACAGTCCCCATGTCTTTCAGTATATTCTATTTTCTGTAGGCCAAATTTATTGCTCTCATAATTAAGTCTAATCCTGAGGGCTTAATGGAGTTGCACATTCTGAAAGTAGCAGGAAATACAGCTCTTGCCTGGCCAGGAGCCTGCACAGTGTCTGCTCCAGTCTGCCTGGGGTGTAATTCCACCCCTTCTGAATGAAGGGTGGGTGACAACAGGGTGTAGCTTTAGAAGAAACTCCGGATTGGTAATTTTTATCGTTTGCTCCATCTCACATTAGGAATGCCTGAGTGACCTTTTCTTCGCAGTAAGGCTTAAACTCCTAGTTTGCTAAATAGGATCATGTTAATCATCAGATGACACCAAGAAATAACAGGCTTACATTGCTCCCACATAGAAGCATATTAGGCAGAAGATGAAGCTTTCCAATGGTGAGGGCAGCGAAACATTGGGGTTGGTTGCCTGGGGAACTTCTGTGATTTCCATTGCCAGAGGATTTGGAGAACCTGCAGGGAATGAACTCACCTGCTAGGAATGAGTGAACCATGTCGATTCCTGCCTTGGGGTTGAGACATGTGCTAAATGACCTCCTAAGGTCTGTTCCAGGCCAGTTTTCTGCAATTCTGTGAGTCAGCGGTGAGCTGACACCACTTTGAAATGGCAGAATAAATAGAAGTCTGGTCTTAGTTTTTCTTTGCCTGGTATACTGCTGCTCTGTGGGCTCATGTGTTCCTCATACCCATGCAACTTCACAAGCTCCAAGCAGGAGCCGAGTACACCAATTTGCTCACAACGAGCATATTAATTAGTTACCTCAGCAATTAATTTGACCCAGATTTAGTTTCTTTCAAAAAAGCTAAAGGCTACTTTCAAGTATCATATACCTTGCTTTGCCTTAAAGTGTGTTTGGCTGTACCAGATGTTAAACCAATTTTGAGCATGTGCAATATTACCTTGATTCTAATTGCTGTGAAAAGCATTTCACTTCATGCATTTTTCAAAAAACCAGCTACAATTTCAAATTATAGTCATTTCTTCGCCTCAGGTAGTTAAAGTTTAGCTACCACTTTGGTGTCTGAATATCTTAGGAAATTGAGAAAAAGATAAAAATAGTCTTCAGTTTTGTGTATTGTTCCTTTCGCCTCTTCTGAGAACGGAAAGGGATTTTTCCAGAGTCCTCTCAAGTAAATAGAAGTGTTATCTTATCCTTATAACAGGATAACAGGCTTTGGATCAGGCCCACCTGTAAGGATAGCCTTTTTTTTTTTTTTTTTCATACTCTTTAATTGAATATATGACATATATTTAATCCTGGCAGTATTCTTTATCTCTGTGAGGAGTCCTTTTGATTTTCTGTGTAAGAAGGTGTTTTGTAATGTGGCTACCTGATTTTACTGAAACTCACATGTCAGGAAAAAAAAATATTGCCTTCCATGTCAAAACTGACAGTAATTACAAGTCCAAATATATAGCTGTGATTGACTTATAAAACTAAATCTGTAATATTTCAAGTTTGTAAGCTGACTTGTGCAGCTTTCAGGAAATATAACCTAGTATTTTCGTGGCAAACTGACATCTCTTTATCCATTTCTTTTATCGTCTTTGTTTTTATTTGTGAGTGTGGGGAGCAGACAGCATTTATATAGAATGTACTGGATGGCATTTAACAAGTCTGCTTCTGGGGAAAAATAACATTCTTTCTAACTAAACGGCAGCTGAAGGAAGATCAGGAAGGTTTAAGCACATGGGTTTTTTTTATGTGCTCATCTTTATGTGTAATCTTTCAGCAATAAATTCTGCATATTGATTACTTAATTGTAATGGAAACATACTTGGACGAGAGCAATGTTGTAGCCTATTTACTGTCTTAATTTTTAAAGAGTTTTTAAATTTTAAAATGGATATCACACTAAATGCAGTGCTGTACTCTTCTGCGTAGAACTTCTGATATAGAAGGACGTTCTCATTAAGGCTGTGTTACTGAGAGCTCTTTCTTTTTCAGCTGCTTTCCTTTTTCTTATTTTTGTAAAGCCAGAAAAATCTGTAATTGGTATTTAGCCTCTCTCACCATATGTGAAATTCACGTTAGATAAAAAAAAAAAGGCTTTAGATTGATTAGTGAAAAAGCCCCAAATAGGATTCTGTAGAGAATTTAGATTTATCCAGAATAAGTGGAAAAGTTTAACTTATTTATTTACCTAAAAATATCAAACATGTGCAATAGTTTCCTGGTTAATAATGAACATTTCTGAGGACTCATAGTAAAAATAGATCGTTCTTTGGCTGAAGGAAGAAAAGGCTCCTGCACATCAAATAAATGTGTAAACCGAATCCTGGCTTAAAGACTTTCTAAAAGTGAACTAACAGCGCTGTCAGGAAAAAAAGTAAAAAAAAAGGAAGGTATGTCTTAAATATCATGTAGTCATTTAGCTGCAGTGCAAAAAATAAATGTAAGTGTTGAAGCAATATATATTAACAACCACAAAGAGGCACTTGGAAGTGGCATCCACAATGTTGTCTATTGTTTCAAATCTACAATACCAGATTATTTTGGAACAGAAAAGATGAAGTTTCTTTCAGAGGAAAACAGTTCTCCATTTTACTTCATCGTGTCTAAGCTGTTGGATATTTGGATGATATCGCTGTTGGACTTTTAATTTTCCTTTTTTCTTTTCTTTTTTTTTTCTTTTTTTTTTTTTTTAAATTTTGAATCCAAACCAGTGAAGCAAAGCCTGGGAAGCAGTAATTTCTTTGAATCTTAATGCAGTCTGTCTTCTTAATGAGCCTACTGCACTGCCCTGAAAACAGCCCTTTACAAATAAACATGCTGGAAGTGATTTAGCCACAATGTCCAGACTGTGTAAACATCTAATTATTACTATAAAATTGTCAATAAATATACATTACTGCTCCCCTTTCAAACGTTAACCAACTTTCTTTTTGCTTGATAAAAAGGTATAAATTGTATTTTTATGTCCTGGTGGGTTTTGTTTTCATTACCCTGCTTGCTGCTCTCCAGACAAAAGAACGCAGCCTAATGTCTGAATTACTCCGGGATGGTGAAAACTCCTGTTCCAATGTAAAGTGCAATGTTTCCTTTCACAGCAAAATGAACTCGGAACTTGCCCAGTCTGATGTTTAGTCATGGCATCTTTTTTTTTTTCCCCTCCCAAAAATGGCTATAAAACCTGAATTGCAGTTGTTGTAACTGTGGAATAGGTGCACGATTAAAACCCGCTTATTAGAGAGAGAAAAGGACACAATGCTGCATTAGGACTGAGAGAGGAGATAGGAACCCAGGGTAATTTCCGCAAAAATATGTTGT
>NC_071402.1:125647641-125737641 GCF_017976375.1 Cuculus canorus
TTTGCTCTGGCTCCTGTTGAATATTTCAAAATTCTCCACATTCTCCAGAGATGGGACCAATGTAAATGCCTGCAGCAGCAGAAATTTTGTAGGACACTCCCTCCATCCCCTTCTTCCCCCCAATTCATGACCTCCAAAGGACCAACTCTGAAAGAGGGGGAGGAAGAAACATAAAAATGGGTTTTCTTATGTTGTCCTTGAACTTGAGGAATTGGCCAGCAGTTATTTTTTTAATACCGGATGGCCAGGGTCCAAGTAAATGTTGTGATGACCTCAAAGATCCAGCGCAGTTTGTGGCTACAAGGTCTGCGGGAGGATGGCAGTCTGCCAGCCCCCGTACATCATCTTCAGGTTGCTGTTTCTGACAGACTCATGTTAGTTATTGTAAATGAGTGACACTGCCTATAACTCACCTTTAAATCTCACCTCGTGGGCATTGGAAGATCTGCAGATGCGTGTTTGTGTGCACAAAGGCGCGTGCCCACCTACGCTCACCTGAAAAGTGCTCATCACCACCTTGACTTACCTCAGCGTGATTGACGATAATTAGGTTTTAGCTGCCTTCTGATGCAGAAATACACACCACCACAGTATGGCTGGTTCTGCCTCTGCGGTTGTACCTCTGAAAGGCTATCGATTCACGCTTTTACATTTTTAAAAGGTCATGGCAATAATTCCACTTGAATTGTGCTAAGTGAAAATAGTTTGCAGAGGTAATATGGTTCCTGCTTACTTCCAGTGTAAACAAAACGCATAGGGTTTTATATTTTTTTTTTTAGTGTATATTAATTGCATTTATTTGCCTGGCTTTTGCATCATATCGATGAACTACGTGTAAAGTTGTAAGGCAAGTGACCTTCAACATTATATGACTCTTAGTTCTGTGCAGAGATATTTTATTTTTCTATTATGTAAGATATGCTGGAAGTGCTTATCATAATACAGTGCTCACATTAAAAATTAAAAGCATAAGAATAAAAATTGCCTTTTTCCCCTTGTCCTGTCATATATCTGTCCATTTTAATAAGACAAAAATATCTACAACTCCTCGACTGCGGTATGAAACGTGCTTACTTTTTGTAAAATGTTGTCGCAGTTAAATAAACAGCCCGCTCTGGCTTGACTGAGAACAGATTGTTCCCAACAGTTCGTTTGACTAACAGGCTATATAATGCAATGAGTTAACTTATTAGAATACATAGTTACTGCAGCCCAAGTGCCCTAGAAATATGACAGGATGCTATGGATGCTATGGCATAAATTATTTCAATAGCTGTGCTGCAATTAGTGACTTTATATTCTGTCTGGTTTACAGGACTTACAACCAGGGCTACACTTAAGAAGGAGAAAGAGAGGATAAGATTTTTTGTACTGAATGAACCTTTCCATCCTCCTAGAGGTTTTTCCCCCTATGTTTGCTTTGTTTAAAATTATTTTACTGTGTCAATCATGTTTACATCAATAGAGTGCTCATGTTTTCTACCAGATTAGTGTTATGCCTTCATATGGAGCTACTGAAGAACAGAGATGAACTTTCCCACCCTACACCAATGGCTTTGCTAGGGCCAAGAGCAGTGTATGTGAGGCCATAGAAAAGTACTTCCCTCCTAATCATCTTTAGCATTAATGGTAAGTGACATATGTAGAGATGAAACTTAAACATACTATGTTCCCATGTGCCTCTGTTCAGTCCCGCTACAGTTACCATAATTCGCTCCACAATTGATTGTTAATTTACTTTAACACATGTGTCTGTAGCAAGTGGAGCTGATAAATAGTGAAAAAGTATGTGATAGGCTATCTGACCTTCTTTATATAGATGAAACACTACAGAGCTGAAATCCATTCATGCTCTCTGAACACAGTGCTGTATTCTGGTTTTCTATTCATAGTGTTGTAAATTTGTCAGCCTAATGGGACACTTTGTAAGACCTTTTCCTTTTAAAGTGCTTTAATGGGACTAGGTATTACATTGATCCAAAATCTAGCCTAACATTTCATATTGTGGAGTCTGGAATTGTGTAGTTAGCTGCATAAAAGTTAAGTCATGTTTTTTTTTTTTTTCCTTTATTCTAAGCTGAATTTTGCCAACCTGACACTCAACCTACTGTTTAAATATGGAATAAAATCAGCATGCGGTTTGGCCACCAGATTCCAAGGTTATACTGTATTTTTATCCAGTACAAATACAAGTGGAGGTGGTAAGAAGGCAGAGCACACAGCCAAACTTGCATCTTTTTTTCCCTGAAGTTGAAGGGCTGTGGCACTAGGTATGAAATAGCCACATTAGGATAGACCCAATGCCCTTCAAGGTCCGTAACCTGGATTTTGACAACTGGAACACTGACAGAATGCGATCCATGCAAGTATCCAGTGATACTTTCCTAAATTATTTCCCAGCACTCACTGATTTGCAGATAAATACTTCTTAAGCAGAAGTGATATCTCTATATTTAGTACCACTGGTGGATTTTTTTTCCCTGAAAGGATAAAGAGAACTCAGTTACTCCATATGATGGGCAGCAAACTTTG
The DNA here is from genome assembly GCF_017976375.1 of Cuculus canorus. Taxonomy (NCBI): domain Eukaryota; kingdom Metazoa; phylum Chordata; class Aves; order Cuculiformes; family Cuculidae; genus Cuculus; species Cuculus canorus. Next base: position 125,650,174 of record NC_071402.1, read on the forward strand.
GAAACAGTTCATGTGGACATTTATGATCACTCTTACGAGCTCTTGAATGTTGGAGTTTTGTGTTGAATGAGGCTGATATTAGGTTTGGTATGTCCACAGCCCTATAGCAGCCAGAAAAATTTGAGTTTAAAGGCCAAGAGGCAGATGGGTATCTGACAAAAATGGCCAGTCAATATAAATTCTGCTCTGAGAGAAATGTGGAAATGCTGAGATGCAGTCAGGCTCTGAAATCTGTCTTTTCCTGAGCTGAATTGTGATGCAGTGATCATCTCTCTTACATGTAAATATTGTTATGACATATTATAGGTTGGGATTTTTACTGCTGTTCAAATATAATCTAGCTCTGATTTCTCCAGCCTCCCAGTATCATTCCTGATTCAGGAAGAGAAGCATTTTCCTTAAAACTGTCTCAGGCAGCAAAAGAAAATATTCTGAGAAATGCTGAGTTAGGGGACAATGGCACTAGATGAAGACTTGTGTTATAAAATCAGCATACCTGAGGGCCTTGCAAGGAACTCGACAAGCCCTATCCACAGGAGAAACTCATTGAGAGTGCAGAGTATAACGGGAACCCCCTGAATCATAAAGTGCTTTTTGTTACTCTGTGTGGTCGTGTGCCACATACAAGCCTGGGATCTACAGCGTAGAGCTCAGACAACGCACCCACAGCCCTGAATGTGTATTGATCTGTGCTGCTGCAGCTCAGTGCTTATTGCCCAGGCTTTTCCCTGCCCCTCTGTGTTACACCCATGTGCTAGGCTTTCTCTGAACAGGACTGCATCTATTCCAACAAAAGCTATCAATCTGTGACATTGTTTATAACGGGGAGAAAAAGTCAACATCAGAAATCTTTTCAGTAGCAACCGCTGAGATTTATCATGGCTTGGATTTCTCCGAGGGGTGACAGTAAGGTGACAGAATGAGCTGTCCCCTGATTTCTTTTTTTGTTTATTGGTTCTCTGCATATGAAAAAGCTCTATAAATAATCACCAATGCAGGCTGGTACAATTGTTAAAGACTTTTAACCTGCTGGCTATAGCCCTCTTTTGAAGTGGTCTTTTCCTCCCTTGTTAATAGGCGGGCACTGGTGCTGCCAAAAGAAAGATGGCAGAAGTCTGGAGCACATTGGTTGTGTACTTGGTGAACTTCTGCTGCGGAGAAATGTCAAGGTCAGAACATGATTGAGGAACCTTCTTCCTCTCATGAAGTTGCTGTTTCTGTACGATATTGTTTTCCACTGTAGAAGGTTCTCTTAAAAATGAGGTTGAGATCCCTAAAGAAATTGCTTCAATCAGCAACAGTGCTTAATGACTGTTAATGGGAAGTGGAGATAGGATAGTAAGTGTTACTTTGATTAATAAGAGAACTGCGGAGAATTTAAATTGTGCCACTGATGGATTATTTTCTTCAAGCTTGATAAGCGCTTCTCATTTGTTCTTAAATTTGGTCAATACTGTTAAAGACAGCAAAATGAAGTATAATTAATTCTATTACTGCTACTCAGACCCAGTGTTACAGGGAAACAGATTGTGATGCAGACAACAATGTTAGGTAGCACTTCTGACAGGTTTATCATATGAGGAGTTGTCAATCCTCATCAGGAGAGAATCTTTTCTCCTCCGCAGTTTGAAACTGCCCAGCACTAGTTGCCTTTCTTAGAATGTGTTGATCTGTTTGAATCTGCCGCAGAAATATTTGCAGTAAAGTAACTGATTCTGATGTGTGTGGACAAAACAAACAGTTCCAGTTTATACCTCACCTGATACATGGGGATATTGCTATTGGAGTTTGAGTGTATCACTGCAGATACTGATTATGCAGTAGTAGCACTTACATAAATAGATCTGTTGAGTTTAGTATTGCAGTATAAGGCCCTATGAAAACCTTGGACGTTAAAGGGCTTGAGAGGAAGGGGTGAGCTGAGTTTTTTCCACTCCAAGACAATACATTTTATTTGCAGACCCCACGTCCTGTGAATTTTACCTCTCTACAAGCTGTTAGGGTCCAGCGCAGTAACTAAGACAATTATTACAATACTATTTTCCCAAAGATATTTTCTGTTTCATAGTAGTATGTGTTTCTCACCAATCTTGAAGTTCAGCCTGTGTATAATGTTTCAACATGGCCTTATTAGGTAATAAATAATCATATTATAGCAGCAACTACTCCAGTTTGATCCTTGTATCAGGCATTGCCTAGTTTTCCCTCAGGAAAGCTCCCACACATATTTGAATGCTATTTTGAAGGAGAATTCTCTTTCCCTTGGAGCAGCAAGTCCCTGTCATCTGTAAGAGGTCTCACATGCATTTGCAAATTTCTCATCTCCTGCCACAGCGGGACATGATCCTACTGAGGATGGGAATTGCTAATCCAATATAGGTATTTAGTGAGAAGGTAGCATAGACTCCATGCTGGTGTACCTATGAAATATCATTATGCTTTTGAAATAATCTGTTTGCATGATAGAAAAAGTAGGGAAAATATACTGAGAAATGCAGTTTATTCAGAGACCTTTGTGCCACTTCTGAAATCAGATTTTAGCTAAAGGTGATCAGCAGCTCATCCATTCTGCCATCTCCGAAGAAATCCAGGCTATGTGCAAAGGAATAAGGAAATTGTTCTGTGCTTTCACTAGTGGTGGCTGCAATTATTGCTTAATTTAACAGACTCTGCCTACTTCAAAGTCCATGCTTCTCCAGTTCTGACTGCAGAAAGTCATTGTGTGAGTTATTTCGAATTAATTTGAAACCAGAATGTGTTGGCTAATAGTGTAGTTATAAAACCACTGAAGGTCTAATTCTGTTATTAAAAATGTAAAGCTTATGTATTATGAATAAAGAGTTCATTCTCTTCCAAGGATATTCCATAAACATAATTTCTGAAAGTACTGCAAACACAGAAAATGTATTTCAGGCGTGAATTTGGGTGCAATGGTCTGTACTCCAGAGTGCAAAAATACATTAGAAGTGTCAGGTGGAAGGTTATGTTTAAAACTTAGAAGCATAGAACAAAAGCCAGTGACAACTCCTTTGTCTCTGACAGTCCCTGTTTGTAGTTCTGCTGGCATTCCATGCAGCAAAGGGAGCAAGTAAACACCTTTCGTTAACTTAAAATATTTGCAAATGTTTTAAGGTGGCTCATAGAGACTGTGGTGGCCTGACTGAATCCTTCCATCATTGATACTTTCTTGCAGATAACCAGGGTAAATATTGACCCTGATTACTAGAGACCCTTTATTTCAACAGGAAAGGATGTCAAAGGTGTCATAATTATGGCAACTAAAGAGATGGCACCCACCATACAAATAGCAGTGTCAGAGTACTGACAGTCTTTGTTCTTAAGGCAGCTGCAGAGTGGTGTCTGCATCCAGTATAGACAATGCATTTACGCATGTTTCAAGAAGGCTCTTAGATCAAACCAGAAACCTTGTGCATCAGTAGTCTTTCTACAGAGGACCATTTATCTCGGTGAGCCAGCAGCTTTCTGAAAGATGGCAGCTGGTGTCGTTTGTTGCCTCTAGTGCACCAAAGACAAGGAAACTTTAAATCTTAGATATTCTTTCTGTAGAACTAGCCAGAGGTTTGGAGGCCAAATAAACCTTTCTCTCACTTGAATTTTTCTGTTACTGCATTTTAGTGTCTGTCAGCTTGATACAAAACCCCACCTGTGTTTGTAGGTGTGAATATTTGTTTGTTGCTACTCTTTCATCATGCAGCACAATGGAAATTCTACTGGATAACTTGTTTGCAAAGTTGATTCATGGTCGAAGAAAGGTAGATCCTATATTCTACTTTACAACAACTATCCTCCAGAATTAAGGGCAATATATTTGAAGGATTTTGGTGCTGTAAATGTACTTTTCTGAAGTGTCTGGTTTATCATAAGCAAAGGCTTTGATAATGAAAGAGGACCCTGCATGTACCAAGAGCCCTGATTAAGAGAGGAGTACAGTTTGTTACAGTTAGGTACTTGGCTATCATATAAGTTTATTAAATCATATAAAATTTCAATTGATACCATAATACTCTATAAAAGATGGAGCACACAAAACTAATAATTATGCCTATTTTTTTTTCATGTGTGAGTATAGGGTTTGGTATTGTTTGTTTTGTTAAAGCTCCCATGTTCAGAAGCAAGATTGTTTATGCCAAAATAGTCTCAAAGTTAAATTTGGTAGAGGTTACTATCGCATTGAAATATAATTAATGTGGTATAAAAGCTAGTAAAATGCCAATATAATGTTATATATTGTTGGGGGGAGAGAATATACTCATATATATGTCTTTATATAGTGCATACATTTATATTTAAGTCTTTCTTCATTGTGAATATAGTTTTGTGGAAATTGAGTGACACTGTCCTGGTGCAATGTGTTTGGGCTTTGTTCAGTTGCAGGGAGATGAAGTTACTTGATTTTAGGCCTTGTTTTCCACAATACTTTTAATTTGCATAATGCTTTATAATGGCTTTCACAGTGCTTGCAAAGCCTAGATGCAACATCAGCCCCATTTTTCCCATTGGAATCAAGTCTTATTCTTCGCTGGAACACTTCTGACACTTTCTCAGTTAAATGAAACTGATGTTATCCCAGCCATGCTTTAGGTGATTGTAACTTATTTCTTCTGAGCGTATCAGAAAATATTCAGGGTGTGCCCAAAGCTTATGTTACTGTAGCTGTATTACAAATCCTTCAGTGGGCTGTTTTTTGAAGGTGGAGTTGTACTTCTGAATTTTACAGTATGTGGAAGAAAATTTCTTGATTCCTGTTTTTGACAGGGGGCAGATGTGGGTTTCATCATCTCCTGCCTTTTGGCTTCTGGTGTCATTATATTGAACCATCAAATGCAAGATTTGGCAGAAGTGTCCTGTGAGTGAGGTGAGTGGTGCTGAGCTAGCTACAAATGCATGAGCAAGAACTGGGAAAGGAGTGAAGCGCTCTCTTTCAATCAAAAGTGAATTTGAACTAACAGAGAGGGTGAAAGTTCATGAAGAACAATTTTTTAACAGATACTTTGAGGCTGTGTGGAGCTGGACTGCACTTATATGGAACCAGGAGTTGTCAGTGGTCTTGGAGATTATGTTTATCTTTACTGAAGAAGTTTCAGCAGAATTTTCGCATATTTTGGGTTGTAGTGTGTGCCCCAGAGAGAAAAAAGCCGTGAAGGAGATATGGTCAAAATTTCAAGAGCAGTTGGGGTTTTTTTGCTATATCACTGTCAGAATTCAGCAGCTTGGAGAAACTACTGTGCAATACAAGTTCCTCTCCCCCTCCTGTGTGCAGCCCTCTCCTGCTGGTCCTTTCTTTTGTCTTCTGGTAGTGCTGTAATTTATTTAGAGGAAAACTGAGGCTTTGTGTCAGTGTAATGCTACAAGCACTCCTTGAGATTTTACAGTCCTCAAAGTTCTGCAGACATCCATAGTGCAAATTATGACTGTGAGCAGCAGGGAAGAATATGAAAGAGGTAAGGAGGAACAGAAATCCCTGTGTTTTGGACATAGTTGCTCTTAGCTGGATAGATGCCTGTTGCCCTGTTGCTTTACGGCCAGTCCTGCCCTTAGATAGCTGTACATAATTTTCAAATCCACAGTGTAGGACACTTAAGCCTTGTAATGCTTTTACACTAATGAGGGTGTAGTAGATTAGCTCAGGATACATCACACAGTTTCTAAAGGGCTTTATATGTCATTTATGGCTTGTGCTACGTAAAGACTATCTCTTTTTGTATAATCTGAACATAGCTCACCACCATTTTGGACCAGGCTTGAGAATGTTATCACAATTGGCTTGCTAGGTGAAAGGCTTTTCTATTTAGCTTTTAATAGAGCAAAAGTGACTCTAAATTTGTTAATATTCTTTAGGTTATATAGGACAAATTACAGATAAGTGAATAAGTAATGAAATTTGTAATGAGAATTTCTCAAGTATGAAATGTTGGCACAAATTAATTGCAGGATTTTACAGCTATTATAGTTTATATCATAAATGCAAAAATGACTAGGGCTTTTTAATTACAGTAGGAACACACTAAATTTTTATGGAGTGCCATTTTGTTAAAGAGGTACTTTAAGCATTAAGAGCAAATGCCATCCGTAACAGTGAGCCCAGATATCTGTGCCACATCAAATAAATATGCTATTGCTATGAAATTGTTCCTCAGATACTGTAATTGACACAAAGACTAATGAGAGGCTTCTTTTCACACCTCCAGTTTACTGTGTCTTTTTCTCTTGGTCATTCTTTTTCTTAATTACTGTGTGTTTGCAGAGGGTCACAGCAAATCCCTTGGAAAAATATACAGTGCTTTTTCACTTACCCTTCAAAGCTGCACTGCGCATAGCGAAATGTTGGTGTCTCAATAGAAGTTAACGTTATTGTGGAGGGGAGGAAGGAGGACGGTTGGATGCTAATTCTTATTAAATATTTGATGTGTAGAGAAATCTAATACAGTGGAAACTCAAAGAAATCTCATTACTTGGTGGAACACATTGCATACTAAGATAGAGATGACTCAGACTCGAAAGCTAACAGGCAGATTTAGTAAGGAAGCATATCTGAAGCCATGTCCTGCTGTTCTTTTCCATTAAAATAAGAAATCTACATATCCTCTGCTACCCTGCTTATCTAGACATTTCTCAGAGTCAAGAATATGTTTAAAAAATGTCATTTCATGCTATATTCCTCTCTGGTGATGCTGTGTTAAGCTTTCCCCCTCCTCTTCTCGCACAGCTGCTCTCAGAGCTGGCTGGCTGGACAGCAGTAGGTGCTGCAGATCCTCCTCCACTTGCGCATAGCTCTGAGAGTCCCCCTGAGCCTCTCCTTCTCCAGCCAATAAATGTGTTCCACTCTGGGGCTGATGGTTTTGCTTAGGCACTTGAGACTGCAAACTCGCATCCTTTTCAGTGCCTCCTCCAACACACACCGTGTCACAGACTGCTTCCCCAGTTAAGGTCTCTAATCCATCACTCACAATTCCTTAAGGGGATTAATTAATTTTAAAAATGGTTGTGTTTCTAGGTATGCTAAATGTCCTCCCTCAAGGACAAACGCTCGTCTTTCCATTCACACGTCTCTCCTGATTCCTCTTATTGAAGTGGCTGGTATTATGCCTTGTATTATACAATACACAAACCTTCCTTGCAAGGAATTGCAAATGAACTGGTCATCAGAGAGCTTGCTCATAATTAGCTGATATTCTTTTCCTGAAGGTGAGAATTTCTGGAGTGGAGGCGGCATGCAAATACGCTGTTGTCTTACAGAGGGTGGGTAGGAAAGCTTGAAGAAAATAACCTCTGACTGGATGCTGGACTGGGACTTAAAAGTCAGCTCAGGTACTGTTTAGACAGTGTTAAAAGTGCCCTTTTTGAACTCAGAAATAATTTCCTCTTCTGCAGGTTTTTAATATGATCTGCTTCGTAAACTGTGTTCTGAATTTATGATAGAAACTGGGGCATGAAACCTGTGTATCAATATGCTTCTGTCCTTGAGACAGTGATGCTCAAAAGGAAGTTCTCTCCAATAACTAGAAGACCATACTGCTCATTGAATGCAGGCTGGCAGCTGATCTAGCTGCTGCACATCAGCTTTGCCAGACCAAGGCTTTGGACTGAGTATTCTGCACATACTTCTCTCCTCTAGACTGAGAAATCTGTCACTGAGAAAGTACTAACCAGTCTCACTTTTGCATTTGATGTATCACTGAGGTGGAATGCTGAAATCAGGTTATACGAGTTTGACCTGGCAAAAGCAGGGCGCTGAAATGTCTCCTGGAAAATGTAGGGTAACATCTAGGTCCTAATCCACACAGAGTTACAGGGATTTCCATACAGTCGCTTTTGACAGAGACTAGGTATCCCCATGTGTCTGTGATCTAACAGGGCATCCAATTGCCCATATGTCCATTGGTCTGGTGGTGCTCTGGGCTGACCAGTTGCCCTGAGGCTGTACAGTAAGGGTTCCTTCAGCTGATTCTTACTCTACAGCCCATTTCTGTGAATTACGCAGGATCTATAGCCTTTGTTAAACTTCCCCATGCTATCCACACAGTGTGGAGGGGTAAAGTGCTGCACATGCCATTTCTCCTGCCTTATTTAGTCTCCTTCCTTCATTCAAGGTCTGATGACAGTCTCCCAAACTTGCTTTTCTTGTGCTTGTGAAAACAAGTCAAGGTTACTTAAGTGTCATCCTAGAAGTTATTTGTCATAAATATGTCATTGTTTTCCTAACTACATTACCTTGAGCCCTTCCTTGCTTTCTGTGTTTGTTCCTGGTTCCTTAATTCCAAAAATAAAAATAACAAACCCACATTGCATATTGCTTATCTCCCATGTGGTGTTAAAGAGTGACTGAAGTTGGTGTAGGGGTGACCAGCGCTTCTGACTGAACCTGGTATAAGCCACCTGTGCTGGCCAGTGAGAAGGGTTGTACCTACTTCAAAGAAGTCCTGTGAAACTTCTCTCCTCCACCATTTCTGTGATATGATACCACAATCCAGTAAGACCCTGCTCTGAGAGGTCTGGGGTTAATCTAGCTGGATGAGATAAAAAAGCTAAGCAAGAAGAAAACAGCTAAACAAAAAGCCACACCAAGATTACATTTGCGTTTGTACTTATCATTGCCTGAAACATATACCTCATCAGCCAGCTCCTAAAGGGTCTTACTCCTTTCCATATGAATACAAGAAAAGAATACGTGTTCGCGGCAAATTACATTAAAAGAGGAAGAAGAGATGGCTGCTGAAAAGCTCTTATTGTAAATGAAGGGCTTTATGTTTACACAAAAACCACTCTTGGAAAAAAGTAATTTTGCTAATGAGATATTCCCATATCTCCTGGGGAGCTTTTCATTGCTAAGGCACTGTTTCAGATCCAGCACAGAGCTACAATAAAAAGCATTAACAAGTAGCTCAAAGGAGTTCATGGTTCAGCTAGCTCTGCAGTAGCAGAATCTACACAGCACATACACCACATCAGATGGCAGTGATGCACAATGTCAACATGACCAGTGGTGTTGCATGAGCAGCTCAAACTGTGTGAAGTGTGAGCTCAGTGCTGCTCACCTGTGGAAATGAGGTGTTGTAAATGAAAGCCCACGTTGCTGTATACGTCTCTACTTTCATATCAAGGTAGCTACTGTACTTGTTCCTAACGAAGGACCTGACATGTCCCAGAGCCCTCTAATTGCCACTGGATTTTCCCCAGGACTCCTGGTATCACCCAGCTGGCTGGAGCAGTTCAGATGTCCTACTAGGTGCCTGAGCCATCAGGGCTACAATGGATGACTCTGTTGACTTGCAGATGTTTTGCAATGTGATGCGAGAAGTAAACATTCCTTAAAATCTTGTTTTAAATGCAGCAATCCTAATCTCAGACAGGCTTGATTTGCTTGCTTTGGCTGCCTTTGCCAACAAAAAGCCTTATATCTTTAAATTGAGGCGTTTGATCAGATTACTCACTGATCCCTTTCTTTGGTCTGCCTTGGCTGGCCACATCAAAGAAGTTAAGGACTGAGTGGGCTTGACCACTCAGCAGTGGTGTTCCAAGACAGGCTTTAAGTGTATTAAAAATGCAAACATTTGTTCTACTGCTGCCTTGCTGAACTGTTCCATGGAGAACCCTCTCAACCCAGCTGCTGGTGACTTTCACGGGTACCAATTAAATTTTTATATAACATTTTATAACGATAAATATACTCAAGAGACTTACACATCATTCCTCTGCTACTTTAACTGCTTTTCAAAGCCCTTTTCAGCAAGCTTATCTTTGTTTTGCTTGTGCTGATTAAAAGGCAAGATATATATTTAATAGGGTATGTAGTACCAGAGAGCACACTTCACATAAAAGAAAAAGAAGTGCAGTCAAACCTTTGTTATACAAGTTGAGTAGAAGACATTGAATTAATTCAGCTAACAATGGTTTCAAATAATTAATGGGATTTTCAGGCTATTGAATACATCAGGGACCATGAGTTTGTTTTGGGCAAATGAGATTTTTGAATGATCAAACCTCTGACTAACAGGTAGGCAAAACAGCTTATGAGAAGATCCTCTGCAAAAAATCTAAATGGCTAAAAATGAGGACTTGAATTTAAAGATTTCTCTAGAAGTATTTCTGAGATACAGAGGATGCAAAACAGCCTGAAGACGTTAAAAATCAGCAGCGCCATCCGTCTGGGCAGACTCCATCCTGAATGTACCAGCATGACTGAATATTTCCACAGAGATACTGATTTCCTAGAAAGAATCTTCCACTTCCTTTTTTTTTTTTAGTGCAGTTTGTTCCTCTCCCTGGACTATTTTTCCCCCCACAAATAACCCTTAATTGTTTGTTTTCCCTGTAAACAGTGAAGAGAGCCATATTGCACCATAAAAGTAATGTCATGTGAGTTCCCATCCCATCAGCTCTCCATGACTGCTGAGTCATGCCTGGGTAGTTTTCAAGCATTCAAAGCTTGAATGCTACTAAAGCAATCGAAGACATTTCACAGAAGTCCTGGTCATTTACTGAAAAGAGGTAGACTTTTCCCATATACCATAGACTGTGGTTTTGAGGTGGTCTCTGTTCATTGCCGTGGATGGGAGGACATCTGGAGCTCGTCATGGCTACTGAGGAGGGACCTGATGCATCCTTTCAGGAGGGCTGTAGGAGCACCTCTTGCTGATCCACCGCTGAAGAGTGGTCACAACAGCTTACCAGGAGACTGCAGCGTACTGGAGAATCAGAGATGGTTGTGACAGTGAGAGCAGCTGGTGTGTAGTGATGAACTGTATCGGGGGAAGGAAATCATTGGTTCCAAAATGATAAAGTGGGCTTTAATTGTCCACATCCTGATGCCTAGGGGAGTACTGCCAGGGAGGTTAGAACAGACGGAAATGCTGCTGACATTAGAATAATGTGCTGCATGTGAAACCACTGCAAAAATAGTTAAATGGCTCCTTTGCCAAGGCCACAGAGTGAAATGTTACTACACCATGGGGCGGATTAAAATATGCATTTTCTCCTAATTGAGCACAGCGGACTCAGCTGGAGGTCCTGTCAGGAGAAGAAGAATAATTTGTCACAGCAAGAAATGTATAACTTGACAGAGCATCTATTAGGCAGTACAGTAAAAACTAGAGTAGGACTTGTGCAGGTTTTCTTTACTCTTCAAACTATCTGGTATAGGCATTAACTTCCTGTGAGTAAATTTCAGACCGTCTGGCAGTGGAGCAACCTGGTTGGACTTGATGACGTTTAAGGGCCTCTTCCAAATCAAACTATTCTGTGATTCTATGGAGTATCTGGCTGTGAGAAGTATAAAAGGGCTCCATGAGAACACCCATAGGACAGGGCTGCTCGCTGGCCTGTGAATGTTCTCTAGTTCTTTCTTTCCTCATGCCACTTTTATATATATTTGTAATTTTCAGGGAGGTCTGGCCTGGCCTGGCTGCAGCTTTTAGCTGACTCAGGCCACTAGCTCCCAGCCCAGGCGCATCTGCCAAGCAAAAAGCTCAACCCTCTGCCCTGGCCAAAACCACGCTGTAGCCTTTAGCAGGGACTGCCTGTGTCAGCCACCAGCTTTAGATATGAAAGCAACTCCATGCTGTCCTTGCCCTGCAGCCTTTGCAGTGTTTTGTGTAAACAGGTGAAGCGAAGAAGGCCAAGCTTCAGCTCTGGCTGCTGTTTTGCCGCACTTCGCAGAATCCTGTGCTGAATCTAAGGAGCAGCTCCCAGGTGTGGGTGCCGCAGAAGCAACCTGTCACATCCATCCATGAGGATGCGTGGTAGCTAAAACCAAGGTACTTCTATTCAGGCACATGCTTTTTATCTCCCTGAAAGGAAGATCTCTGACTGACAGGGTAATTCATCATTTACCTGATGCACGGAGAAGAAGTTGCCTGAAGGAGCAGAGCCACACACATTTTTTTTTTCACGTTGGTGGAGGCATATGCTCTTTGTGAGATCCACTCTTTAAAAAAGTTTCTGTAACCCTAAAAAAGAGAGTCTCATTCTCTAGGGAGATGCTACTGGGAATCTTTGTTGCATGCTGTAGCTTCTTGGAGCGATGTAGTGGACAGCCATTTCCAGAGCATGAGTAACAGTGGTAGGAGGAAAAACTAGGCATAGAAAACCCCAGTGACACTGTGAGGTGCACTGGAGAAATCAAAGAACTGATAAAGGACAGCAAAGGATCCTCATGCCTTGCACAAATGGTACAGGTCACTGCTGCCCACATAATTTACTTTCCAGTGTTGTCACAGGGCTACTCTTGAGTCCTCGTGCTGGGATGCTGTCTGAGGAATACCTGCCCATCATGCTAGGTGGACCTGGTGCTCTGTAGTGCCTTCACCAAACCCAGTCCCTCAATGGGATTATAATGAAAAATTGACTTGGGCTTTCCAGGTCACCTGAAATGCTTCCCAGCCAGACCAGGAGCTCCTACCGTGACAGGAGCTCACCGTCATTGCAGCTAGGCATCCGATTTCGATTATTGCACTTGGCCGCTTGCTGATTAGCTCTTTCTTTTGGTCTGTGTCAGCTCTTCCCTCATCTCTTTCTGTGAGGGGTGTTTGTCCTACTCCACAGCTTATAGGAATTATTGCACTCTTGAGGCCTGTGACATTCATATCCTAGTGTTCTTAAGATTTTACTTTCTGGCTTGCTGGGCATTTCAAGTTCAAACTCACAGACTGATCAAGACCTGTTTTTGTCCTTCTGCTTACTTGGAATTGAATCAACTCATGGTCATTTAGACCAAACTTCCATTCTACAACCAGTTGCCTTGAAGTGTTTTGGTACTTAGCAGAGCTGTATCAAATGCGGTGTTGCTCTAGAGCCTGGGGCTACTTGCTGTAGAAATTTGTCCCTTTCATGCAAAGATAGTTTGTCTTTCCATATTTGGAAGCATTGCTTAGTGCATGGTGAATTTGAAACTCTTCTAATTATTTGTTCCCTTAGTTTCTCATAATACGTTGGTGATCTCCTTCTATAACAAAATTCAACCATCAAAATGAGTGGCAGACCCTATTTTAATTCCCATAGATTCTCTCTTTCAGGCTTTCCAAAAGTGATTTTTGACTTAGCCTGTATCTGGGTTTTACTGAAGCAATCAATTCTTATTTCTTTTCAGTCTGCTTCATCAGTTAGTGAGAATTGCTACCTCACTGCCTTTTACCTTTTCTTCTTTTTTAAATAATGCATATCTTTCAATGCATGTGTTTGAGGTAAGATTACTATTCCAATATGTTTCTATTGTTCTTGTACTATCCATTTCTTTTGTTCTGCACCAGAGATTCTACTTCCTATATGTGTCTGGTCTTAATGCACAGCATTTCTCTTGATTTTCTCTGTTTTAATCCAGTTTTAAATAGCAAATTTCATTAAATGTGTCACACAAACATTTATTCCTCTCTTCAATATTATTCCCTTATTCTCTTGTTGCCTATTCCTCTCCCCTTCCGTGTCCTATTACCCACTGCAATCATCTTATTTATCTGTTTTTTGGTTTTTTTCCTTGTGTTTGAATCAAGCATGAAGATTAAGTGAGGCTCCCAACCCCTTCCCCTCTGTTTCTAGTTTAATGTTCTTATCAGTCTTGCGACTGCAATCCTAGGAGTTAACCAGATGGAGTCCATTCCCCAAAGCAGTCCTCATCCTGTGAACATCTTTTTAGGGGTTACACATCCCAGAACCTTCTTCATAACACTGGGCCACAAGCCTTTAGTTTATCCTACCTCTTGAATCATGCCTTTGCTTTTCACCTGAAGAAGGGCACCTGTAATTTCATTCCTTTTGCATTTTCCCCTGGCAGCCATGTCTGATCAACTCTAATGTGACTATGGCAGCATCATCTGGCCCACCATGAAGGACAGCCAGTGGATTTATTTTCTTTCCAATAAGGATCTTTTCCAGCCCTACAACACATCCTTCCTTCTAGCTGACATTACATATTATCTTGTCTAAATCTGACTTTGACAACAGTATTGCCACTTACTCTTAATAAAAATTACTGATCACAAAGACCTTCCTCTTCTTACTGTAAGCAAAAATGCCTACAGTATCCTCTGGCTTTTCTTTTTTCATCCAACATCCTATGCATCATCCTTGTTCTTTTTTTTTAATATTGTTTCTTTCTCTCTTCTGCTGGGGATGAATCTGTTTCTTGTCCTCTCATCATACTGCTTCTTTTTTTTCCAGTGAAGCAAATGTCTGCCTCTTTTTGCTTTTCTATTAGCTGATCTTTTTCTCTGTTTCATCTTCTATGTTCACACCTTCCACATACACCATCACCTAATGATCTGCCCTTTAAGTATTTTGTTTGGAAGTTATCTAGAGTTTGACATCTCTTGTCTACATCACTTGTTTAAATATCGTTCTGAGGTCCACTTAAATCTCAGTATCACAAGAACTAGATACCTGAGTTTTGGAAAACTGTATTTTAATTTTCTTCCTCCTAACACAGACCAAAACTTCATTCCATCTCCAGCCACCAGGAGACATCTACCTGAGGGGCTGCAGATGTGAAGCTAAGGGCAAAGCTGGACGACACACAGTGGCAAGTGCACTTAAGGGCTGAGTTGATGAATGGGCTAGAGGGGAGTTTCATACACTTTCCCTTTGCTGTGTTAATTGTTTCAGTGGTAGCAGGAATGAAAAGTGATAAAAATTTGCTTTAGACACTAAATCAAACAAATGTGATGTATGCACAGTGCAGGAATTAAAAATCTAGCAATACACCTTGAAGGTGTTTTTAAAAACATTCCACTTAGTGCTTTTTCAGGATATGAATTATTTTGTAGATTTGGATTCCTCTCTGTTATTAAACACATTTGCTTGATTCTAAGAAGCTTGGTTTTACGTCCATCTGTTGTCTACATCACTACAGCCCAACATAAGGAGTTAAGTCTCATGTCTGAAACATGCAATTATGGCTTTGGGTAGGAGTAGCAGCAAATCCTGCTCCCATGCGTGTGTTTCCAAACAAAACACAGAAGGAATACTGACAGGAGACGAGCATGGAAAGGAACTGATCTGTAGAATACACTAAAAATATTTATTATTAATATGACATTACCACTTTTCACGTTGTTTCAATAGTGAGATTTTTAAGTGACAGTATCAAAATATTGTCAATGAGATAAATATTAGATGCATCCTAGCCTGAGAAGAATCAGCAAAATACCAAGCAAGATTTTTCTTTCTTTTTATTTTTCTTTTTTCTTTCCACCATTTTTTCTTTCCTCCTCATCCTTCTTCTTTCCTTTTACTCCCTACTTGCATTATTAAGCAGTTTGGTTGTTCAAAACGTGTTTTCTCTTATCTTTGTACTTGTGCATGTCTGTGTTTTTAAATTAGTAACTCTCCCTTTTATACCACACTTGAATTATACAAAGGAAAGAAACTGTCCTACTTAAAAGAACACTAAAAGATTTTGCAAGGGAAGTATTTGAAGACGGATACGTCAAATTAAATAAAGACCATTGTTAAATATTTTTCCTCTGGTATAGTTTCAGTTCTGAAGAGAGTCTAAATTTAGACTCTGAGCAGTAGGTATGGCATCATGTGGCATATTGAGTCCTACATTTGGAAGAAAGATTTGCGTTGAGGAAGTAGCCTAAAGATCTTTTAGAGAAACTCTGAGTGCTTTGTTTCTGTCCTCAAAAAAATATGGGTTTTGTTGTTGCATTTTGTTATGGTACTTACCCTTAAGGGATGGGGAAGAATATACCAAATGATATCGCCAAGTTAAGCAGCTTTTCTTAATGTAGTACGGTAATGATCCAAAGCCAGGTGGAGTTCTTATACAGTGGAAAGTTTGTTTTCACACAAGCAAGGACAAGGGTGGCTTGGGCTTGAGATACCTGCATGGTAAACATTCATTCAGTGCCTCAGTGCTTGGGCCCTGTGCTGAACCCAGACTGAGAACTCTGGAAGTTGATTCCATCAAAGGAAGGAATTAGTGCGACCCATAATATTTAGGAAAGCCATCTACTTACATAGAAACTGAATCTTTTGCTCAAAAGCCAAATCAAACAACAGGAGAGGGCATCTTTATTCTGAACTGCAAGCTTACTTCAGCCAGCATTCAGTCAACCCCCCCCCGCTTTTATTAACTCCACATCTCCCAATTCTTGCTCAAGCAATGTCCAATCTGTCCTTTGTCGCCTGTTTTTCTTGCAGCTTTTATCACACATGCCCTTCACTGAAAAATACCCAATGACAACCTCTCCCTTCCTAACTCCAGAACTGCTGCTTGAAAATCGCTTTGTGCTGTGAGTCTGAGTCTCAAGCATGAGCTACATCGTGCTCATGGCACTGGGTACCAGAGGTGGCTTCACAGCTCCATTTTGGAGTGTGAAATAGTGGCACAAAATGGCAGTATACTCTACCAGATCCCTTGGAGCCAAGGGCAGAGGCAAAGTGTCTTGAATCCTTGCTGCTGGTGCTGCTGTGCACTGTGGAGCAGTGAGGGGACTGCGGGGCAGCGAGGGACCTGTGAAGCTGTGTAGGAGGATGGAGTCAATTTCTGAGCTGTTATTAGTGACAATCTACATATCATTAAAACTCCTGTGCCATCTGAATGCATAACGGTACTTTATCAACTAAAACTTCTTTATTTAATCAGTTGATTTAATTACAAGCTAGTTAATTGAAAAATTCATGGGACAAGTTCTGAAGGTCAAAATACTCAGAAGTTCAAAGAAGACTAGAGCATTTGTTTCACTCGAGGTGTGACATCCAGTGCTGAGTTACAGAAATCTGCTCTGATTCAAACTGATGTTGGGACTAAACAAATGAATTACCAAACAAGAGGACAATTCACTTACATTCTTGAGACATGAATGTATCTACTGCCAGCTGTGCTTAGTCTGTGGTTAATTTATCTGTACACTGTCGTTTCCAAAATATCCAAGTAGTAGCTGCTTTTGCAGAAAGACTTTAGCATTGTCCTTTCAGCTCCCTTTGCCTTCTAAGGGACGTGTCCATGTCTGTGCAAGTGCTGGATTGATTGACCTGCAGACTGCCTTTTTCCCTGGATGGGAGAGACATGCTGAGTACAACAAAAGCTCCAGATTCTTTGTCACTGTGTTTCATTGCTGTTTGAAGGAGTTTTTTAGAAATCCCTTTTTATTTTAGAAACTCAGCAAGTTTGTAGGTGACATCGAACTGAGTGGTGAGGTTGACACCCCTGAGTGGTGTTCCATCCAGAAGGACCTTGACAAACTGGAGAAGTGGTCTTGTGAAAACCTCATGAGATTCAACAAGGAGAAGTGCCAGGTGCTGCACCTGGGCTGGGGCAAACCTCAGTATCGATACAGACTAGGCGAAGAAAAGCAGCCCTGTGGAGAAGGACTTGGGGTGCTGGTGGACGAGGAGCTGGACATGAGCCTGCAATGTGCACTTGCAGCTCAGAAGGCCAACCACATCCTGGGCTGCATCAAAAGAACCGTGACCAGCAGGTCAAGGGGGGTAATTCTGCTGCTCTACTCTGCTTTGGTGGGACCACATCTGAAATACTGCATCCAGCTCTGGAGCCGCTAGCACAGGAGAGACATGGAGCAGGTCCAGAGGAGGGCCACAAAAATGATCAAAGGCCTGGAACACTTTCCCTATGAAGAGAGGCTGAGAGAGTTAGGGTTGTTCAGCTTGGAGAAGACTATGAGAAGACCTTATTGCAAGCTTTACTTAAAGGGCGCTTACGAGAAAGATGTGGAAATTGCAGAGGCCAGGTGAAATATCTGGTCAATAATCTGGAAATAATCTGGATTTGTGAGACCCTACATGTTGCAAACACTGATTCCCCTCTCAAACAAGCACAACAGAGCCAGGGACCACTAAGAAGTTGCTTGAGATCCATATTTTAGACTGAAAGTCATGTAAATATCTCCTGGGATATTTACATGCCTATAAAAGATTGAACAGCAAAATATGTTGCCAAAAATCCATGAGTTTTATTCAGGTAAGGATATATGAAAACCCTGCAGCCTTAGTGCTGCTGCGGAAGTGAGTCCTCTGTATGCTACTGCTTGTTTGTCCAAAATGTATGATCAGAGCAGGTCAAGGGCATGCATCCTCTGCCTCAGGTGTACAGAGACTGCAATATCCCCTCTTACAGGAATACCTCGTGTATTGGCAAACCCTGGGCTAATTCAGGCTTTGTGTTTTCTTCCCTTCATTACAGAATTATGACATTCCTGTCTCATCAGGAGGATGGCACCAGCCTGGGTTCAGCCTAACCTATACATGTATCTGCCTTAGACAACATACTCTCACTTTAAAGAATATGTTGGGCTTTTTTTTAGCAAATAAAACATGACACTTCTGGCCCTTAATAACTGCAACATACTTTGAAAGAAGTGCAATCAATTTAATATTGCTTTATTGAATCTGCAAGTAGTCCTAATTATTAGCTTCTAGGGACTCAGTCTCCCTCAGACTTTTCAATCAGGATATTAACTTAGAAGCCCTGTGGTGGGTCTGTCTGCCTGTCTGTCAATGTTAACTATTCAATTGCTGGACACTTTAATGACAAGCAGGGATAGGAATGAAGCCAGGAATAGAAAACAAGTTAAATATGCATAAAAAATGCAGGGGGAAATAATGAAAGCAAACCAAATAATAAAACAAAAGAGAGGGGAAAAAGGAAAAGGAGGATGGTAGAAGAGAAAATGAAGCAAAGCACAAACCACATGAAAAACAAAAGGGACAAAAGGCATACATATATAGAAAGGTGAATACCTCTTCTTGAGGGATGCTGCCTCTAAGAAGAAGAAAATCAATAAACAATAACTATGATGTAATTTAATACTGCTAAAAACTGTCTGAGAGACTGTTGACTTCAGAAACTACACTTCAGAGACTTTCCCCCTTATGCTGCTTACTGGAAGACTTAAGTTTTTCTCTTGCTGACCTGCACTAGCAGCTCACAAAACTGCCCTGGACAGTGAGTGGAGATGGGCCCCTGTGGGATGCTGCTGAGAGATGTACTGTGAAACCTGCAAGAGTGGTCCAAGGATCAGTTTTCTTAAGTGCTGCTGTTAAGAGTGCTATTAAGAGTGTATATCTATACTATGGAACAGTTCTGAGAGGTTTTTGTCTCCTTGGATATCCAGTGAGAAAGCTGTCATGATGCTTGCGGAAGTCCAACAGGACTTGGTAGGAACAGTCCTATTTCCACACAAAACTTGCATCCCACGTCCAGCTATCACTTATGGGGCTTATTCTGCCCTTACTCTTTGCAGGAATTTTTTTGCTTTTCAAACTTATCCCTTAGGAGTTGTAAGCATGAGTTAGGATGTATTTTTTTAACATTCCTGTTGGCAATCCCCACTCATCTTTCAGCAAGACTAACGCCCCTTGAGCATTGCTGGCCCAGACGATGAGCACAGCATCTTCACTGCCATCCCAACACTTATCTTGCTATAATAATCTTGTTAAGATAGGGTGAAGAAAATGCACTTTTAGGTCTGTGCATTTAGGTCTGCTTCTGAAATGATGGTCCTGTGACACAGGATACAGATTTTGGGTTTGGTTTGAAGAATTTAGGGAGACCCAGTTTTCATACCTTTGTGTAGGGGTATGCAAATGGGAGGAACACAACAAGACCATTGTTAACTCTTGCCTGAGACCAGATAAAACAGTTATGCAATAGTGATGACAGTGAGTTCAGCATGTGTGGTTCCTAATGTGAGCTTTGTGGGATCTTGTGACTAATATATATGAATATTTCTTTAATCACTAATCAGTGTAGAACTTCCCCTTGACATCAAAGGTGGTTGTACTGGGGAGGCACTATTTGTAGTTTTAAAAGATCGCTCTTGCCCATCATCCATCACTAAAAATGGAAACCTTTGCTGACTGCTACATGGTTTTTGACAATTGGCCTAATGAGGCAGCAGAAAGGAAAGAATAAAATAACAGTAATATAGTGAAATAGTTTTCACTTTCTGCGCGGGTTTCCCGTCTCTCATTATAGGCACTTATAAGAAGTGAAAAACGCATGAAAATTCAGAAGACATTATTTGAAACAGTAAGTGAGTCTAGGTAATAATGTATGCCCAAAAGGAAGGGAAATAATTGTTTTTCAATCTAATGTTGTATTTATCACTCTGGGATGAAAATACAGCTAATACATATTTCAAGTGTAAGTTCAAAGTATTCATGTGCAACCAAGCAAAGTTTTATTTCTCACTCTCCATCTGTTTCCAGTAAGGTTATGCTGTTGTTTTTCTGCATTGTGTGGTTGCATTATCTTAATAAATGATTAGTTGTGAGATATGATTTCCCTTTAAAACATGTGACAGCAAAACGAGTTTTTAATAAAGTGTTTTGAAAAAGCAACAGACTGAAAAAAACTGGGCAAGACTTCAAATTGGTAATGAACTGAATATGCCTCTAATTATATTGAATTTACAAGTAACAGGATAAAGCAATGTTAGAAATGACTTCTGACTAAAACTCAGTGCCTTTAGGCTGTGAATGTTGCCCTCAAACTTCCAGATACTGAATAAAATTACCGTATCATTATTTGTTTTAAATATCTGTCCCTTTAAATCTCAAAATGAAGGGCAATGGGTTAAGCTTTCCTGAAAACAGACACTCTGATAAAATATGTCACACAAGCTAGGATTTTTCTCAAGGCAAGGTTTTTTTTTTGAACTTCATTTTACCTAGTACATGTAACATTTGGTGTAAGTCGGTCTGGCTGTGTGTAGCACCAGGCTCAGTACACATTTGAACCTACGTTTTTAAACTGGGATTCAGCTGTGTCAATCTAGATGAGGCTCATCATAAAGACTAAATCTCTGTGCCCCTTGCCGGCAATTTAAGACTCAATCTCAATCTTTGTATGAAGTCATTTTGTATCAAATGTATAAATAATTAATGTGTTGTGTATGGAAACACTATTGGATTAATTCATTTAATAAAAAAAATCTGTAGATAAATAGAGGTTGGTCAGCAAAGTGACCTTTTATCTTCTTTTTTTCTGTGACCTTGAATTAAATCCAGCGTTGACCAGAATGACCATTAATCATTTTGATCAGATTGCTGAGAGAATTACCAAGTGAAGTTAGTTTAGTCATCTCAGTTTACTTTCTACAGGGAAGAAGCGTTTGGGTTTGTATCATACGAGCAACACAATAAGCCTATGATTGGTTTCTGCAGCTCAAGGCTGATATGTATTTGTGAAACAGCAAGGGCTCTGCCTATCTTGAACCTGCTGCAGATAAATAAAGGATTTCTTCCCCTAGCATGGGTAACCTTACATTTTGTGCCATAAATAGATTTTAAAATGTCTTACAGCTAAAAGTATGGAGAAGGGGTATGCTTGCAGGTCAAGCAGAGTAAACAAAACCATCTCACAGATTTCCCTGGAGTTTAAATATGTTTGTATAGCAAGGGGAAGGAAAATACAGGTTTCCTACCTACCTCATGACTGCTACTACTCAGCTGCTATTAGCACAGTATGAATGAACACACAATTGGAGAGAAAATATTAAAAGACATTTAAAAACTTGTCAGACCAGTTATTAGGTTAAGTAACATTCACTATAACCTCAATATCATGGATCAGCTTTCCTGATGAGATCACAGCAGGTTAATTCAGGAGAGAGGCAGAATCAGAATCCAAGTCAGAAATAGAGTCCATTACAAGGAACAGTGACATAATGAAACTACGTTCATCAGATGTATTTTGCCTTTTCCATGCTGAGGACAATGTCTTGGCAGTACTACAGGGAATGAAAAAGATGATATACATAGTTCATCAAAGTCAGTATCCTGGTTCTTGCATGGCATAAATGATAAAAAGATAAAAAGTGTTTCCGGTATCTCTTTTGGGGAATACACATTACTGGCCCAAGCTAGAATGTGTCATTGCCATGAAATCCAAGTTCAGAAGAAATGATCTGTCACCTCTACCTGCTGACGTCTTTCCTACCTTCTAGGCTGCTTCCTCTCTTTGAGACATTTCCAGATGACATATGTTTTTGGCTTGTGCTCCATGGGATGTAGTAATTGATCGGTCCTGCTAGAAGAACATTTATGGGAGCTGACTGGCATGATTTATCTTTAATCTGTCAGGCTTCACTTATCTGAGTTGTGACCTCATGTTCCAAGAAATCTGCATGTTGTGCATTTGTATAGCATTTGCGCACCCACAACTTTGATGTGACCAAAAAGTGGTCACATTATATTCCATATAATACAGAAGGACCTGATAGATGAGTGTGCTACCTGCTCTAGCAAAGGGCTCTAATGATAAGCTTGTTGAGAGAGACATTAATAGAAACTATTAAATGTGTTTTCTAATCACTGTCATAACTCTTTTTTTAGGAGAAATGTTTATACTAATTGCAGGGTGTTTTTTTTCCTCACCCTCAATTATTGCCTGGGTGCTTTGCCTTGCCACAGGCCTCCAAATTTTCTTTCCTTTTCCAAGATGGAAGCTTCTGAGAGCGTTTCTGACTTAGTTTCTGATGGGTTCATCCCATCCCAGAAGTATTTCACCTCATCCTACCTTGTGAGGATAACTTTTCCTTTCCCCCTTTGGAATGTTGCCCATTGCCTCAGAACTCGTCTTAGCACTACACACAGAGAAAGGATAACTTACATCCGCTACAAACATTACCCAAATATACAAAGAGTGACATGCGAAAAAAAGTTATGAATTCTGGCTGACTGAGAGCAAATTATTTAAAACCCATCCCAAATATCTACCCACTAACTACCAAAGGCTTCTTTCTGCATGAGCACAGGGCAGCCTGTGATAGGACTGCTTCTCACCTTTGCTGGACCAGCTGCAATGATGAGATGAAACTCTGCAACTATCTTGTGGCAGTGTAAACATTTTCTTCTCTTTCTGAAAGCAAAATGAAATGGAAGTGGCACGCACAGCTCAGAGAAAAGATGCTTCTCTGTCTTGGCCAGCAGTGCGGGTGAGCATCCAGAGACACAGTGGTGGGGATGGACACCAAGACTCCTTGCTCCTGCTCTCCTGTAGGGCATAGGACCAAAGGCTTCAACCCTGTAAGAGTGTCAAGTGAGCTCAAGACGTTTCCAGGCTTGGAAGCTCCACAGATCCAGGGTCAGATTTATTAGAGATAAGTGATATGACAACACTGAGCCAGAGTCAGTCCCCATCCTCCTCCTCATTATGCATGAACACAAAATGTACAAACACTTACAGGCTGTTACTTACCAGAAAACGCAAATGCGTCTGAACTGGGTGTGCAGTTTCATATCACTTTGGCTATACAGCATGGGTTTATAGCTGCCCGTTTCTTATTCTGAGTGCCACATGCAGTACGGTGGGACATTTGGCGTGTTTAGCTATAATTCAGCATGGTGATGCGAGTCAAATTAGTAATCTGTTTCCTGGTAGCCATTTAATAACAGTCACACATGGCCTGAGGAATTCTCCATTTGTACTAAAGACAGTCTAACAGACACAGATATGTTTGTCTATGCAGAAACTTCAAAGGAGGCATTTTCACAAATATGTGCTGCTTGTTGCCTTCCCAGGGGCATTTGTTACTGCTTCCTGCAATGCTTAGTTTAGATGGTCTTGTCTTCATGGACCAAATGAAGAGTCAGCCAGAGTGAAAGCCCACCACTTCTTTTTCATCTTGCTAAGATCATTAGTCCAGATCAATTTTATATTCCCATATACCATTAGCACAGAAATACGTTCTTAGAAAACATGAGCTGGTGAACCGCAATACCTTTTACAGACAGGGATATCGCTTCATCATTTGATGTAAATTAGGAGACATTTCAAAAAGTGAAACACAAACTCAAACAATCATTTCAGTGAGCTTTTCTCTGAGATTATTGTTCTAGCTAGATACATGGTCTGTATTTAAAATATACGAAATGGAGGTATACTTAATGTTCAAAGTGATATATGATAAAGATAGAAAAAGGTGAACTCTTAATATATTACAAGTCTTTCTTACCATGAAATAACTATTGCCTATTATTTTACTCCTGACATTTTTATTTTTAGGGGAATTTCAGTTGATTTGTATTGCTGACACCACTGATATGTTGTTTCCAGTGACCTTACATCCAAAATCAGTAGGGTGTGACATTTGATGGCCCAGATAAAAAACCTTACTAGTAGAAGAGAGGGTTTATTTTCCTGGTCATAAATTAAGTTTAAATAACTCAGAATTTATTTTAAACTCCTCAGTACTTTTTAGTGTCTAGCCAATAAATGTATTTATTACTGGCAGCTTAACTCAGGTTTTCTTGGTGAAGCAGTTCACTCAGTTGCTTATGTAGCAGCCTCTCTTTCTGAAGCGGAGTTTAGTAGCAAGCACTGCTTCCTACAAACGAAAGGAGATGGCTCCCAGGTAGTAAATAGAATGGAATATAGTGGCATTGTCTTCTGATTTTGCCTATAGGTAAACAGGTAGGAAAAAAGAGCGCAGCAGCTATTAACATGATGCACAATAGTGAAAAGTCAGGCTCAGAGAAATTTGCAGCATCTCTGTTAACATAGTAGCCAGCCACGGATATAAATAGTAAAGACGTAGTATAAATGTTAGTGTGGCCTAACCTGTAGTCTTATCACACCTGTTCACAGTCCTGCCTGTGCAAATTGTCCTCAGAATGTTGTCTTGAGGCAGTTTTTAAACAAATGCCAGTGATCTACACACCATTCTGGTGTGTATTTCTCCACTTTGAAAATGCTCAAAGACCATGATCTCTAGATGCAACTTGAAAAGGAGAGAGCGGAAGAGTAGAAATTCATTCACCAGAACTGTTATCAGTCCCTGAGACACAGGCACGTTTAGATAAAAGGGGAGTATGGGTGGTGCCTCAGCAAAACCTTAAAAATCCTGGGGAAAAGCCTTCTTGTCCCCCTCTGGTCTGCAACTAGGTCTAAGGGCCTTGCAATGCTGTGAGGAGGATGTGGTTTTACAGAATGACAGTAAAGAAAATGATAAATTATTATTGGATTGTTTTAAGAACTTTTTTAGCAGTGAGAAGAGAGCTATCACCATATATAGGCTCTTAAAGTCAAGATAGGTTCCTGCAATATGGAGTTGTATTCTGCGTTCCCTCCTGACATTTTTTATTGCACAAGTCCCTTTAGGAGACCACTGTGTCTCTTAGGCACTGTCTGTAAGATACAGTGGTACAGCATCTGTTTGCATAGCTGACTTCTGGAGACACTGGCAGCAAGGAAGGTTCATGAAACTTTTTTGCTTTTCAGAAAGGGTTTTTTGGAGTTTCAGATGCAATCTGATTAATTGAAGCAAACTCTCTGTTACAATAGAGACTGTCTGTTACAAACACTCTGTTACAACAGAGGCTGTTCATTTCCCAGGGAAGGAGAGGAAGGCAGATTAATTCGCCTGACTGAAGATGCTTCCCACTCTCTTTCTGCTGAACAAACACCATCTGTAACTTCAGTGTGGGTGGAAAAGCACAAGAGATTTTGGATACTAGGACGTGAGCTCTGCTTCCGTGGGGAAAAGTCTCTTCACAACCAGCTTTTGTTTCACTTACCCTAAACCAGCTCAGTTCTGGTCTCACAGACCTGGTCTGTGGGTGGAATTTACCCTCTCCCCTCCACCTTCCAGCCATGATTCCATAGCCCAAATCTCAGATGCTTGAAGTAGCTCTCAGCCTACCTGGACATGAGAAGGACTGTTGCCTCTTAATAGGAGGATAGCAGCCAGCTGGAGCAAAATTCTTTGCTACTCCTGACCTCTGGGACCTATTCAAAGCAGGCTTTGAGCCCAGGGTGTGAATTTATAGATGAGGCAGAAAGTGTATGCAACAGACCTTTTCACGCACAGCTTTGCACTGCAATCCTCTCAGTCTGTGCATTTCAAACCAAGCCGTTAGGTAACCACAGTATTGGAAAAACAGGCCTCATAGATGCACAAATGCTAAAAAATGAAGTATTTAGCTTTGTCTTCATGTTTCTCGTGTTTTAGGATGACATCAGTTCATATTTTCTTCAGCAACCAACAGGGTTGTTTCTGGGTAGTTTTATTTTGGAACCTTCAGGCTGATTCTTGTGTAAATCCTTGATTTTGGCATCAGAGTCTCAAAGAAAAAAAGATCTGAAATGAGCTGGCAATGCTTAAGGTGCATATTAGCTGTTCGAATGTATATATGTGTATATCTGTTTTCACTGGAAGATTTTTAAACAGGTTGACGACTACTGATTTGCAGACTTCCTGAGGAGAGCCAGAACCCATGAGTCCAACTTTGGTTTGTGCTTTTCAAAGTATTTTCTATATAAAATAATCTATATTAGAATAACAAATTCACCGGTGTTTTCTTTTACAGTTAATTTTCCTGGAATCATATGCTGCTGCTGACCTGGCATAGAAGCTGTGTATCAGATGGCCAATAAGAAAAAGGAGGATGTAATTTCGTATCATCCCATAATGCTCTTCTCCAGAGTGCTATGGAAGTGGGAATGGCCTGCAGCTGGTCTAGGGGCACTGAGGCTTTTTTATCCTTATCCTGGACACTCCTCAGCAACTTCTTTTTGTGCAATTAGTGGTGGAGCAGGAGAATCCTGCGGCAAATGTGCACTTCCTGCCCAAGGTCCTTCGTCCTCCTCAGTGGGCATCTCTGCTCTCCGTGTGTTGGTGGGAAATGTAAAACAACTACTCCAGATGCCATGGGTGTATGGGTGTATGAGGAGGAGGGCAAATTGCTAAGATGGGTCTTTTGCTTTGCCTCTGCCTAACCGTGTGAGTAAAGGGCTTTTGTGGACACTCACCAGCCCGGAGGCATAGTGTTACACTTTCTTTCTCCTTCATGGTCCCTTCCTTGGAGCGCATGTGAGATGGTGAGGGATCCAAGGATTGTCAGATCCACATGGTGATTTCTGTGGAGCTAGTTGGAAAGGGACCCCACAACCACAACAGCACTGAAATAAAGTGATAGACTGGCTACAGAGACCAGTCTGCTTCTAGTGAGATGTCTACTCTGCCTCAAAAGAAGGAAGGCCATCATGGGAAGAGAGATGCCCCAGCCCTGAGAATAACAGAGCCCTTCTCTCTCCTCTCAGAGGTAGAGTGAAGCTCCTGTGTCCTGCTACGCTGCTGATCCAGCCCTTGGACACATACTGTGGCCTGAAGCAACCCTGACTATCCAAAACTGCCTATCACAGCCACTCTTCCTGTACTGGGATACTGATGACTGCTGCAAATGCAAATAGGAAGGTGAAGTAGAGGTCATGTCAGAAAATGGCATTGTCAAGGTCTGTTAAAAGATATATCCAGGTTCTGGCTTGCTTTGAACAAGTCCTTTCAATATATCTTTCCCTCTTCAGCTACTCTGGTGATCTTGGAGGGATTTTCCTAACAGCTGCACATGTTGATTTTCCACAATTCACAAGAGTTCCTGTGTTTGGAAGTCAATATGCCAACCATTAATATACAGCATGCTTCTGCTGTGAATTCATGAAGTATCACTGCAATTAAATATCCCTGCTAATGACATGATTTATTAATGAAACAAGGTTAATCTTAAAGCTCTTGAAAAAAAAAAGAAAATACGGTTGATTCTCCCTCACAGCATCATAAGATTCACATTAGATATAGATTTTGAATGACATTTAAAAACGTGCCATGCCAAGGAACCTAGCAGGGACAATGGTCTTTCTTGCCCTCATTTGCCCTTTTCCAGACAACTCACACAAACTAAAAAGGGGAAGACAGATAAACAGCAAAAAAGTTCCACCCCAAAAAAAAAAACCCAACACCAAAACCTCCTGATAAGAAAATGTACAGCAGTCTTCCAAATGCTTTGTTTAGAGTCCTCTCGGTCAGAATGAAGGTAGCACTGAGATGTGGAAGCTTTTCCTGTGCAGGCGGAAAGGTTCTTAGAGAAGGCTTAAGAATACCACTGTAGCATGTGTCACAGAAGCAGTACCTGCCTCATACAGTGTAGAAACTCGTTGGTATGGAGCCCAGATGGTGGTCTAGTGGTCTTTTTTTGTTCATTCACAATAGGTGCCCTCTGAAAAAACTTTGGAATAAATAATAACTCAGCTGATCAAACAAACAAAATTGATGTAACTGGTACCTCAATGATATTTGTAAACCCAAAGAGTTTGCTATATGTTAATGGACCCCACATGGCTGCAGAAGTTCTTGGTCTATTTGCTATAGATGCTGTTGTTTTAATTTGTTGTTTTGTTTTTTTTTTTAATTTTTATTTTTCTTTACTAAAATACTCTAAATGTTTGCTATTGGAAGAGAGCAACGCTATGGGAGGCTATTCGTAAGAGCTGCAAACACTGACTAATTGATTAACCAAGAGTTCTTGAAGAGAATGATTTGATTAGGGTAATTTATAGAGATTGTATCTTTTGTCATCATTTGTCTTTGAAAATATAGAAGAAAACTGCTTCCAAGTGCATGTAGCCGCTGGCATGAGAGATGGTGTGCACTACATCATCAGTTACAGCAGACTGCTCAATTTCGTACCTTTCCAGCTAGTCAAATATCCAATAACAACACACACACGTACGCACACACACAAAAGCACTCTAGCTCTTTGCACTCAAAACTTTTCCAACATGGGCTTAGAAAAATATTTGGGGTTGTTCACTGCTCTGCTCTCTGTAGCATAAACATTTATTTAAATGGGGCTGTCTTTTCAGTAATGAAGAATGAAGGAAAAACAATGGTCTGATTTTGACAAATTAACTTGTGATTTGGAGAGTCAGTGAAGCAGGGAAGAGACATTCCTAACTATACTAATTAAATGAGCTTGCAACATTTATTTTAATGCAATGGAACCAGCCATATGAAGATGAACATTTTAATTTATTTTGTGGTGACATTATGAAAAATTTCGCTGCTGCAGATTATCTACAAAAACAAATCTCATCAGCATCTAGGTTTGTGCATGAAATTTACATCTCTCACATAAGTTTGACCTTCCCCAGCGAAAACAAATGGAATGTGCTAAGTTAAAAAGTTTCTGCAAAGGTTGTCTTCCCATTGATGTGGTGGTTTATGTTCAAATTACCTCTGTGAAAAACACATCCATTTTTCATGGTGCAGTGTAGATGAAAAATTCTGAATCCATTCTAAGGGGAATGCAAATATAGCTCATTAGTTCAAAAACATTTTTCATGAACGACTGCTGAGTATTTTCAGGCAGATGAGAATGTGCAGTTTCAGCCAAGAATGAGCACCACATGTCCTACTAATTGTTTTTTAAACTCATTCCTTCCCTCTATGGCATTCAGTAAGCCTAGAAAGTGCGAAGATTCCTGAAGAAAAAAAATTACAGGTATCCTCACTTAGAGCATAGACTGGGTCTTTCCAATATACTGTGCCTTATGAGGGGAAAAAAAATAGGAGCATTAGCTTTCAGATTGGTAATATTGTTATATTCAGGCACATGACATTTCTCTCAGCGTTTTTCAGGTTTTAGTAATGAGTAGGAATATTATTTATGGAGTGCCATCAGAGGAGAGACTGTTGTCCTAAGGTTCATATCAGTTATATCATGTTATGGAGCTGCTGTCTGTAGGAGCTGCAAGAGTTCACTGTGTTTTGCTTTTTTTTTTAAACTAGGTTAAGTAGCAGTAAGATATTTTTGCTGCTTAAAATGATTCTTAAGAAGTTGCTTTAGCCAGGATTTTCCTTGTCTCTGCAGGCCTCGCAAAGGTTTGCTTTGAGGTGGTCTTAAAAAGGAGGAGATTTGAGCAGTAACTCAGGCTTCCAACCTTCCCTTCATGAACGTGAAAGCTACAATTAAAAACAAAACAACCACCACCACCAAGATTTTATTAAGAAACTATCTGATTTCAGGGTCTGGTCAGTCATTGTATATCCTGTGTTTCTGAGCAGTGGTCTTCCATGTGCAATGCGCATCCACCAGCTCCTCCTCACCCCTGTGGTGAAGATGACCTTCTTACGGGGCCTTTCTGCAAGCCAGACCCATCTTAACAGCTCAGGGTAGTCTTTCAGTCACCTGGGCCCAGGAAATGAGCTGCCTGTGTCATGGACTGCTGACTTGGGGTGACTTGGGGTGACTCAAGTTGGCAGCACAGCTCCAGCTGTTCTGAAACCAGCAGGACATCCTTTGGATGAACTTTTCACCTGGGCAACCCGTCAGACATTGCACAGACCTCATCTGCCCTCCAAAATTCACGCTGTAGGTATTTATCATTTATCTTGGCCCTTTATCTATCAGCTTTGGAGTGTGGGATCAGCTTTTCAGGCTAGTTACAAAGAAAATCAAGCCAGTTGCCATGAACTAGGGTTTCCTATAGCTGATCACTGCCCTTCTTTTTGCCTCTTGCCTGGTGCCCATAGACCCTTCCACAGAAGGTCTCTTCCCCACTGAGAAATTGGCAAACCCTGGCATGTGTTGAATCACTTCATCCACCCATGAGCTGCAGCAAATCTTCTGCCTGTGCACAGAAAAGCTTGACATGGGATGAGTGCAGTCTTTCACCCAGCTGAAACTGCAAGGGGGTTTTAGACAGAAAGGAGATAATTACTGAAAGTTGAGTTGGAATTTAACCACAATAGTACTAACATCCCTAACCCAATGTTAAGAGAGTCTTAATGACAGTCAAATATGGAAACAAGCCAGTTGATGGTAAAAATCCTGTTACCCAATTTCGTAACCCTGTTTTTTTTTTTTTACCTGAAAAACAGTGCTGTGCTCTGTAAGGGTTTGCTAAACACTTTCTCATTACAATTTTTTCCAAGATGGAAAGCCATCAGGCACTGAATAACTAACAACACTGTACTGTAAACTTGTTGATGTTTGTTGACAAATGTCATGCTACCAATTTTTTCTTGACTCAGGATGTCAGTTATTGCTTTTCTACTTAGGTCTTCTACAATACCTTTTTTTTTTTTTTTTTTGGTAGCCAATCTTAGAAATGGTTCTCATATGTTGATTTCAGGTATTAAATCTTCTTTACCGGAACAAAAATATCCTCCCAGTCATACACAGAAATGTGATCTCTGACATGTACCACCGTCACAACTGCGGTAGCACTGTCATAGCGGGGTGCTTCACAGACCCTCCACACACCAGCAATCTTCTGTCTATGTGGTCGATGCAGAGCTAAAACTGCCCAGCTTACTTAAAAAAGAGAGACATTCCAGTGCTTCAAAGCCACGGACAGGGAAACAATTTTCTGCAGATTTCATGACATCTGCCCTGCCCATAAAGCGAAAGAGCCAGGACATAAAATCCAGCCTTTCTCCGGGGTCCATGGCTACAAGGCCACAACGCAGCTGTGATTTTGCCTGCATCAAGGAAAGTTCCCACAAGAAAGTGATTCCTTGTATTTCCTGAGAATATGATAAATGCTCTGGATAGCATAAACACACATACTAAGATTCCTTTCAGCTCCTGGTAGGTTAGTGTTAGTCCTGGAGCCGTGGCAAATGTAAGCTCCAGTAAGTGACTTGCAGCGTGGAGGGAAAGAGAGGCTTTATACAGATTCAGAGAGGTGATGGGCAGCCTCTCTATTGAATATATTCTGTAGCGCTCAATAACTCTGCCTCTAAAAATCATTGGGCAATAATTATACTCAGAAATGATGAATCTGCCACATTGTGCATTGGCTAAAGCCACACAAAAAAAAAAGGCCAGTGTATTGTCTGAGAGGACACAGAGAAGTAGTTTCTTCCAATGTGATGGAGTTTTTTTGACAGAGGATGTTTCACAGATCTTTAAACGTGGAAGTATTTTATCATCACTGACGCTTGGGCACCTTTCCTGAAACAGTCAACACACAAGCTCCTGCTCATAAAACTGAGATGCTCACATTTAGCTAAAAACACCAACGCACTGTGAAGGTCTCATAGGACAAAACTCATCCACAGAGGTACTTTCATGAAACTATGACTCCACCAGGAATGAATCTATCCCATGTTTTTCAGTATGTTGTTTACGAGCAATAAAGTCTGCTGTCATGCTTCCCATGAGATTCCTGATGAGAGAAAAAGACAATGCATTTATACAAAAGCTAGCACAGAGACCTTCATAAAGAAACCTGACAATTTGTTTTTTGCTCCAAAGTAATGTACAAAGTCATTGCTCTTTCTGAGCTCATATACACCTTGTGTTTCTCTTGAGGAATCATTTCTCTTCATTCATGTTTTTACTCTGTTTTAGGCACCCAGATTAACGTTGTGTACCTGCACTGGGTGCTTTTCTGGCTTTCATGCTGTGAAGGTAGCAGCTTGAATAATGGCAGGAATACATCCAAATGGGGAGAGGCTTTGTTTCTCAGCAGTCTTTCTGACCCCTCTAGAAGCCACATTCTTCCTCTTTTATTTGTCCCCTTTCCCCCTTTTCCTTCTCTTATTCCAATTACCCTTTAGCTAAGAAGCATCCAATGATATTATCATCACCTTCTGCTGTCTATAAAGAGCAGCCAATTGCTTTCATCCTGATAAAAATTTATATTAGACTGAGGCAAATAAGGAAAAACCCAGTGAGGCTTTTTTTGTGAGAGATTGATCTGTGTGCTTCTTCTATAGGAGCTACAGCCAACCATTCCTGTAGAAGATGCTAAACAGTCCCAGACTGGTAAAGAAGTGAGCCTAATTTTTCTCCAGCCATCCTTTTGAGTGATCGCTGGCAGGAGGCATAGCTAGCAAAGAGCAATGTGGTCAGGATGCTAGAGGCTGGACATGAAGGCAATCTGGCTGTGACATCTACCACCCCATTGATTGCCAGCACTGATTCAGCTGATCTGGCTAGCTAGGCTAGTGTCCCTTTCCACCCTCACTGCTCCATGTGCATCACTCTAGAAGCTGCGCACGTGGTTAAAGACGATGAGCTTCCCTGGCGGAGGCGTACTGTTCATTGTGTTTTTCAGGAGTTGGACTTGATGATCCTAATGGGTCCCTTCCAACTCAGAACATTTTATGATTCTTGGTTACCATGTGCTCCTAGCTCCCTTGGGAAACCCTGCAGCACACTCAGGGCCATACAAAAATTAGAAGAGCTTTGAGCTTCTTCCTGTGATGACAATCTCTGAAGACCTCTATAGCTATAAACTCGGTGTTGCCAGTTCTAGTTTTTTGGGTTTTTTGTTTGTTTTTTTTTTTAACTTAGGGGGCCAGGATCCCTCTTCTGCTGAAGATAAGATAGATGTAAATCCCCGTTCAGTAGGTGATACCGAACTGGGACAGCACTGTCTTCACTGATGGCTGATGGAAAGAGGTACGTCTGATCATGGTGGATGGCTCAGAGATCATCCTGGATCTGGCTGCAACTCCTGCCTTTTTTGCACTACTGACTCTTGGACTTGTAGTAACTGCTGAGTGGCTCCGGTGTTAGCGTGCAAGTTTTTTTTTCCACAAGATAGTCTTTGAATACAGGAGTGCCATAAATGAAAGCTAACAGACAGATATGAAAATAAGTTTTGTCCATTTCTCTTTCTTTGTCTCTTTCCTTTAGTGTGGTATCAGTTTGCAGGAGATTAATTTTATGTAAAGTTTTACATTTCAGATTGTGATCAGCATTTTTTTCCCCTTGGTTGGCTCTGAGAAAACATATATTCAAGTTTGAGAATACATCATGTCTGATTAATGATGTGTATATAGAGCTTCCTGTATCATCTTCCTTCTTTTAGTCTTTTTTATTCAGTTGTTTGCTGTACTCCAACCCTGCGGATAGATGGTTCTGCAGTGATAAATGTAAAGTTTGCATAAGCCATGTAACAGCAGGACAGCCTATTATCACTGTACATTTTCCATGGCTGTGCAAACCTCTGTAGGCTATTTTATTGCTAATAGATCCACAGAGAAACAGTAGTGATTTTATGACTCTTTTTAAAATGGAAATTCATGTTTGAGAAATACAACTGGGAGGAAACAGATGTAAACCACTTAAGCATTTGCAGAAAATTGAGATGCACACTCTTATTTACAGACCCACATCGCCTCCATCGTTTTATTTTCAAAATTAAAATAAGCAATCTGTTTGCCATGGGAAATGAGGAACTGTAAACTTGTTGTTTTTCCTTTTCAAAGCAATGGCCAGCATCACCGTCTCTGTGCTTAATGGCACTGGAGAAAACGGATGACAATTCCGACCCTGCCCTAGATTTTATCGTCTATAACACATTCCCTTTGTAATCTGTGTAAGAGGTATGCAAGTGGGAAAGGTTTTAGCATAACAATGTATCTGAATACACATTATGTTATAAAAACTAAAATGATTGCCCAGCCTGTTATAAGGTTTTACTTAGTATTTAAAACTACTAGAAATCAATTTTAAAACTTTAATAGCAAAAAATTGCCAAGCATTTACACTCATATCAGGGGGCTAGTGTGCTCCTTGCTTACACCAGCAGAAAACATTCCTTTTTGTTTGCATGCTGGTTTAGACTACTGATTTTGAGGGTCAGGCATCCCATTAGAAAATTGTTATTGAATACCACTGTAAGTTCAGTTCTAAATGTGAACTCATGAAATCACCTGTTAAAAAGAGACAGTATTGAACATTTATTAGAAGTAATAGTACTTTATGCTGGTCTACAACCCTGCATCCATGGAGACTAGAGCTGTACACCCTCTTTTTCTTCTTTTAAGAAAGGTGTGTCATATATACTTTACAAATAGCTAACTAGGGACACAAAGGCTTTTGGAGGCTGGGACCTATGTCATGGCACTGCTGAGGGTTGAAGGTTGGAAAAGCACCTAGTCTGTCCTCTACTCTGCAGTATTCACTACCATGTATTTCTGAAATATTGCTTGTTTTCCAGGAAAGGAAGGGGGCTGCAGCGTTAAAATAGTTAAGAGAGACTCATAATATACCATTACATCTGAAGAAGGCCACTAAACACTGTAAAAAGCTTTGATTTTAATATGCTCCGATACAAGGAATGTGAGAAAAAAAGTAATCTAAGCACCAACTGACAAATGAAGAGATAGGAAATTCGCTCGTCTTAGGACCTGGTACAGTGAATGTTGTACGAGAACTGCGTCTCTGTCATGTTTTAACCCTGGCCCGGCAAATTTTGGCAGCTAAAACCGTGCAGTTTGCCCCAGGGTAAGGGAGAAAGGGAAATGAGGAGAAAACGACTTGCAGGTTGGAGACTAAAGCCACAGATTAAATTAAATAATAGTAATAGTAATAATGATGAAAATAGTAAGTAATAAAATATATACAAATACATGAAATTGTGCCCCCACCCCTCAATGACTATACATCACCACAAATGCTGCAGAGCAGACACGAAGGAAAGCGTCTGAGACTAGGAGGGAGCTGGGCTCAGGAACTAGATTCAGGGACACAGATCAGGGGCAAATAGACAGACAAGGTCCTCACTGGACATCAGCCATAGAAGAAGAGAGGCAGACTCTCATGATCTCTAGTTTTATACCGAGTATGATGTATATGGGATAGAATACTCTGTTAGTCATTTTGGGGTCACCTGTCCTGCCAGCCCCTCCCTGCAGGTTAAGCCTTTTTTTTTCCTGGCTCAAGGATGGCCTTGATTACTATAGGAATAAGTATAAGTACTGGCCTTTCTGCTTACCAGCACTCTGCATTACCATTTCTGGAGAGAAACTGTCTGAAATACGTGCAGTTAACTTTCAGAAAATGAATTTACTTAGACAAGACTTAAATAAAGTTAAAAATATGATTCTGCTTTAGCTCAATCTACAACAATCTTGTAGGAAACAATCTTAGCAATGTCCTGCAACAGCCAGGTGTAGGTATACCTTCAATAATGCTTCCCTGCAGCAACAGCTCCATACCCTGGGAGGCACAAACTGCAAACGCCTCCTGGTCATGACTCCCCGCTGAAAGCTGGCCTCAAAGCTCAGATGAAGCCAGACCCTCCTCCTCTGCAGCCTCTCTGGTAGTCAGTTGGACACTGTTTTCTTAAGAAGACCTCAAAATTGTGTCAAAGCGGCTGGGAATAAGGTGAAGGACATCACTGAGTTGCCCCACTTGGGCATCCTCCTATGCCACAAGATGAAGAAAAGGAAAGAAGAGTGGTTTTTATCAAGGGCAAAACCACCGGTGTGCCTGGATCTTGTCAGCACAGCTTGCAAGCAGGAGAGGAGCAGCCAGGGAGAGCAGAGCTGGTGGTGTAAAATGCCCAGGGAGTAAGGATGCAAGCTCTCAAAGAGCAGATTGAGGAGAAAGAAAAATCAGGTGTCAGGAAAGAATGGCCTGGGGAAGCGGGGAAACAAAACAGCTGGGATGGGAGAGCTCCCATAAAGAGCAAAGCCAGACATTAATTCCACTTTTGGGAGGAAAGACTAAGACACATATTGCATTAAAGAGTGCTAACAACACAGGCTGCCTTCCCTAATGTTATTCTTCCATGCAAGCAGTTTCCATAGTGATGTTGCTTGATTGCAAGCAAGAGAGGAGATGGCCACAAGGCAATCTCTGCTAGAATGCTGTTCACACTGTGAAAAGGCACAAGACCTCAAATCACTTCAAGAAAAAAAACCCGCAGTGCAGTTGCTCAGTCCCCAAAGCATGACTAGGAAGAGAAGAGATGAGCGGTCTTGTCCTACCCCTGGGCAAAGCCTGGAAAGGCTGCAGAAAGCAAAACCTTTCAATGACCCTGCTACATCTGCCACCAGTGGGCCCACTGCATCCCAGTCCTTGGGGAGACTGTTCACAAAATGTGCTTCAGCCCTCCCATCCATCATGAACACGGCCAGGAGTGACACTGTTAAGCTGGAAGAGCCGACAAAATTTCACACAAAAATCAAAGTGAAAGAATTCTTTCTTATACTTTTCTACACTTGCCTCAGCACTGATTAGTACATTAAAGAGCTTTATTGACCCCTCACAGTTTAGCAGAAAGCTTTCTTGTTGTAGCACTGAAAGAAGGGACAGATTTTCCAACAGCTGTCTAATATCTCTGTCAACATGGAAATGAAATAGATTTAAGGACCTTAGAAATGCATCCGAACATTTAGTGCCCAGTAATAATGAATTCCAATTTCCACTCGTAGAAACTGGCTTTACTCTCAATCTGTTCTACCAGCTTCCTAAATAAACATCTGGCACAATTTTATTTTTAGGAAAAAAATCTTCTAAAAGCAGGCTAGTAGCTGACCGTCTCTTTATTAACCCAGCTACAGAAGAACAGCGTTTGAAAAAATGCTGGTGTGAAATGCTGGTGTGAACCCATGTGCCATGTTCAGGCCTGCAGGGGAAAAAGGGGTAACGATAAAGCCAAATAACAGAATAAATGAGAGTTAGTTTCGCTGGGATTTGTGAGACACACCAAAACCTTTCAGATCTGTGTACAGCAGTGCTCAGATCAATCGATGAAGTGAAAAGCATCACAGTGTTTCCATACTCCTGCTGCACACAGCACTCCTTGTTCTTAGATCAAGGCACTCTGATAAAGAAAGATCAGACAAACATAGCCTGAGGACTTATGAACAGATGTCTGCTCCTTTCTTTGGTCCAGTCCAGCCTGCTACACTTCATATCTTAAAACCAACAAGAAGATTAAGCAATTATTCCCTATATGCTTGTTATTGTCATCCAATAAAGCAGTATCTAAAATAATGGCTTTTCTCCTGCCACCCAGGGTTGAGTACTGCAGAAAAATGTGTTGAAACTGATTAGGTTAGAGAGATAGGTCTGCATAAATAATTGCTGAAAGTCAACTAAGTCAAAATAATAATAGTAGAGAAAATTAACTTTCAGATAGAAAAGCTACCTGTCTATGCTCTCATTTGTATACTGAAGACTAATTCAGCAAATGAGGAATACAGTTCTTGGGACAAAGCAGGTGCCCTGTAGATTCATGGTGATAGCTGTCACAAAAAAAAACCAGGTCTACTTTGAGATTAATTGGCTTTAAGAGGATTTAAATTCATTATTATTTTTATCTTTATTATCACCATTGTTATCATGGAATGATGTTAAGATTGATACAACTTTTCTTGGTTGTTTTGCCATGTATGTCAGCAAGGAGGCTCAGATTTACAGATAATTAGGTAGAATACTTGAAGCAATTCAAGATTTCTTCTCATACAGTTGAAAAGTGCATTTATTTTCCTGAATTTTATTTTTTTGGCTCCTATATGTCATCAGTTACTTTCTTCAAAACTGGCTCATTGTACAGAGTAGATTTCTTCTTCAGTTAATATTGCCATAGTCATTGAAGATCAGCACTTCTCAGTACAGTCAACAGCAATTTAGATGTGGAAGCCTTCATGACCATCCTCCCTCTCACAGGAGAGGAGATGTCTTGGACCAGTATCTTTTTTCTTTCAAGGTCTC
This sequence comes from Cuculus canorus, assembly GCF_017976375.1. NCBI lineage: Eukaryota > Metazoa > Chordata > Aves > Cuculiformes > Cuculidae > Cuculus > Cuculus canorus. The sequence goes on from NC_071402.1 coordinate 125,688,394, forward strand.
TCTTTTTGGTCCTGAAATAGTATTTATAGCCCCATTTGTCTTGTCAGTACCATTCCCTCTACACAAGAAGGAGCCAGGTCAGGGTGATCCTTACCACCATATTTTATGCGGGAGTCTACATCTAACAGCAAATACTTCTCTCACGCCAACTTTATGAGAGTAATGTTGTGTCTGTTGAGCACTTCTGCTCTCTCTGCCTAGTTCATTTAGCATGGCCTATTGCTCTTCTTTTCTATTTTTATTTCAAATTTTGTATTACTGTCCCAGAAATTGATATTCTTCATGTAATCTGACAGGTTCTCTCTCCTTCTTGACTATTTTACTATTTTCAGAGAAATGCATTTTGTATGGCTTCTTTTGCTCATCATCATAAACATCAAAGAAGTACGTTTTTCCTGGCAACTGCAGAAAGTCTGACAATTCTGTATTCAGGACTGAATGCAAGGTAAATAACATTGTGCTGATCCACTGCAAAAACAAGCAAAGCATGCAAAACCTCCCCCAAAATCTGACATCTCACAGTTACGGCGTGGCTTTCCTACTAGCCATTAGGTTACAGTTGAAGGTGAAGTGCATCACTTTTAACTCTAGTAGAAATCTTTTCTTGTACTTTCAGATGAGCAGATGCATGACTCCTCATCTGCAAATAGCCAAAGAAGGTCTGTATTTTCATTCACATGGAGAACCTAATTTGGACAGTGTTCACCTGAACCTGCAGTTCTTGTGAGATCTATCAGTACTGAACTTGCAAAGTTTTCTTTTTGAAGAGTGCATCTGCATAGAATTTATACTTAGCTTGAAGTTACAGAGCATGTGGCTGAAGGAAAGATTCTAGGGATTCTGCAAATGACCTAAATGTAGCCACAGGCATGAAAAGGGAGAAGTAGTCCCAGAACCCTTTTTATCATATAAGAAACTTGGAAAGACAGCTAACACGGAAAATATGAATAGTTATGAATCATCCTCCCCATTTGCACCCTAACTGCCAAGTGTAGCTCTTAGGTTAGATGAAATCTATGATTTTTGTCCCCTGATGTTGATGGAAATTGTTTCCTAATACAACATATACATAAAATTGACTTGAGGTAGATCTTGAGGTTAATGATGTCTTTTACGTGCCTTCATCTGCTCTGTTGCAGAATCTCCCTAGTTTAACCGAATCATCGTATTTTTCTTAAAGTCTTGTAGTCTTCTTTAGCTTGTAGCTTCCCATCCCTAAGATTTAAGTCCTTATAGTTTCAAAGGAAGGTATGAAAATGTCAAAAAGGCAATAAAAAATAAAAAAAAGCAGAGAAAAGAGCTGTGAACGTGTATGTATGCTATAAATCTTGTGAAATTAAAGAATCTTGTTTTTATTAAAATTGCATACAAAGAAATTTCTATGGGTTTAGAAACCTCAATCATGAATTTTGAAATGCCTGTAGTTGATGATACTGTGTGATTTCTTACAGGGATTCATGAAGCACTGCACACCACAAGGCTTCCTGTATCCTGGAGATTTAAAATATGCAACAGCATCCTGCTCCTATTAGATGCCCAATATTCATATCTGAAATCACGTTTTGGCCACAAAAGAGAAATTAATAACCCATCACTCACCATTTTCTACGGTAATTAAGGAGTTGCACTAAACTGAGCATTGCGAATTTTCCTTGTGCCAATTTGCTGCCACATTTTAGTACACTAGCTAAGGAGTCCAGAAATCAAAGAGATGCAGTGACTTCAAACATGAATACCTAGAGCCGTGCTGTTCTGAATGAAAATAGACATGGAATTGAATGTTAACATTTTTCTCTATAGACTCCTTCACATGGGCATGTTTTATGCTTTCCTCTACCAGTGCTGAAACTGGAATTAAGTAATGAATAAACATGTCTCACTGAAACAACTTTGACATTTCAGCTAAGTTTACACATTAATTAAGATAAGGTTGCCCTCACCCCTCAAAAAAGGAGCAGAAATTTGAGAGAGCCCAGTGGCTGAAGTATATTATAAAAAAGCTGTATGAACACTTTGTTAAATGCACAGATTTAACCCTGCTGTTTTGCTCCTAATCATTATTAATTGCCTCCAGTGGTGGACATTAATTTCCTTATTGCAGCAACATGCATCTTGAGTTTGGGCATATCCTAATATATCAAGTGGGACAGGTGATATAATTCAGCTGGTCACAGCTGGAAAGAAGACAGCCACCCACATGCAAGCAGTCTGTCAGCCTTAGTTACGCTGCAGACACCACCACAGCCTCCATAACAACATTGTACATTTATCTCTGGGGATAACTTTACAAGAAGTATAGACTATCAGATCAGCCTATTTAATCTGTTGTTGTCTTAGAAGGAATCAGAATGCTTTAACATGGGCTTTAGCTCCAGATTTTGTGAGGAGAAGAACTTGAAGACAGTCACCCTTTTCTGGTTATTAGAAAGAGGAGGGAGTGAGGATGGTGTCCCAAAACAGAACATGACCCTGTAGCCAAAATTCCAGTGCTGCCATCTGGACCATGAGAGATTTGATTCAGACTGGAAACTGCTTCCCAAGTATTTTATTTGTATGTTCATGTAATGATCACTCAGCCGGAGAAGCTCTCCCAGTAAATTAACTATTTCTTCCATGTGGTAAAGGGCAGAAGAAGCGGACATTTCTACACCTTCGAGCAGGCTGGTGAGGAGACCCCTCTGCTTGCATGCAAAAGATGCCACTGCAAATGCCTGCCCAGCCTGCAGTCCTGGAGGGAGAATGACATTCCTTGCTCATTGCTGTGGGGCAGAAGTTTCCATTCCTGACTCAGGAGGCACATACGTTTCCACAAGAAGTTTCTGGGTTTGATGATGGCACATATCCAGGTGAGGAATGTTTCCCTGGAAAAAAAGCCTTGCCCTAGTGTCCTGATTATATAGTTAATTAAACATGCAAATTACAGCTAGCTCAGAGTTCCTTTCCCGGCATGCCCCATAACTCTACCTCAGCAGCCGTTATGCTGTATGCACTGAATTGAAGCTAGAAGATAAAGAAAGTTTGAGGAAATAAAAAAGTATATAAAAGGATTTTGGGATGTGGCCCAGAGGAAGAATGAGGATTTAAAATAAGCAGGACCAGGTTCCACAGTTGCCTTTCTTAACTGTAATTAACTGTAATTTTTTAGTGCTGCAATTACCTTTATTTGTTGCAAACGGCAAAGGATTAGCCATGGAGCTGTTTAGCACTTTGTTTAATAAGTATGCACAAGTTTGGCTGCCTGTCCAAAGCATTATCCAAATGTGCAAAAAATAATCCAGAAAAAAGGAGGACATTTTGGATGATGAAAATATCTGGAACAAGATCTTAATCTTCAAAATTTTCAGTGAATTGTGAAAGCAGTTTTCCAAATGGAATTTTTTTTTAATACAAAATGACATATGTATTTTTGGAACCTGAGTCTTAGGCTTTAAGGGACTTCTTGTTAAGACCCTAAGACTAAGTCTTGTTAAGACTTAGTGATTCCTGGTAACTACTTTGCCCTTAAATTCATCACTGTATAAGTGAAGTTAGCTGAGTTTGAAAAAGCCACTCAGTTATTTAACAGAAGAAGCCCTGTTGTAGCCTGATGGGAACTTTATAGGTCTTCTTTCTGGTTCTCACTCCTTTTGCCTTTCAAATTATGCTAATTGTGTAGGTGTTATCCTACAAATTCTTGCTGTCTTTCTCAATTATGCCTTATCATTCAAGGATGGCACCACAAAGGTGCATTTTTATTTAATGAATCAGAACATTGAGGTGAAACTAGCCCTCAGCCCCTTAGCATGGAACAAAAGTTTACACCAAGCCTAAAAACATTATACAATGTGTTTTTAATGCTCAGTGATTAAGCTTAATGCATTTAACCTAGCTGCGAATCATAAGTATTAGAGATAAAGGAAAAATATGTTTATGTGACTTTGAAAGGCTTTAATTCTTCACTGTGTTTGTGAATTATTCCATACCAGGTCACCTAAACGATATCTTGATAATTAGATCTCCGTTTTTTTAAAGGTGACATTTTGTCCTGACAGCATCTAAATTATGTTGTTTTCTTTTTCTGTTGGGACAACACATTGTCAAAGTAAATCACAGTGCAGTACACTCTGCCTTCTGACTTTGATCTCCCCCTTTTCCCACAGAAGAGCCCAGGCTGCGACTCAGTGGTGAGCTGGAGCTGATCATCTACCTCAGGCATCCAGGGCTGTGTTTATGTCTTTCTTGTTCCCCAGCTTTGCTGAAAGGAGCAGGCATTCCTCCTGTGGATGGGTCTGGCTCCTCATCTACTTGACCTCTTCCAGCCTTCCTTGGAAAACTCTGTCCGCTTAGCTGTGGAGAGCTTTATATTTCATCTGGACTGGCATCTGGTTTGGAGGTCTGGAACACAGTGTTTATGCTTGTCTTGTCTTTTTTTACCGCTTCTAAGGTATGTTGTTTTACTACCCAGGAATCAAGTGAAGGCTTTAGTAGAGAAGAGTTTTGCTACAAAATCCAACAAGGCAGGCAAAAAATTCTGGATGTGCTGCAGTCGCCGTCATGAACTTACATGAGAATTTTTTTTTATCTAGGCAGCAGAAATGTTTGGGTTAAGCTGCCAGTGACACTCTGTCACAAGTCTCTCTGCCAACCTGTGAATCAGACGCTTATGATCAAATTGGGTCAATTAAGCTGTTGCGTTGCCTGTTTTGGATGGCTTGGCTGAACAGCCTTGTTTTAGCTAGAACTGTTATTTATGAGTTATCACAGGAAGATTCCAGTGTTATGATCACTGTTATTAACACGAGTTTAGAGGAACAAAGGCTTTGTACTAAAAAGAAACAGTAAGGAAAAGACTTACACAGTGCCATGTAGGCTGGGTTCCTTACAGCAGTATACATTTCCCTCTTAATTAAAATAGTTAAACTGGAGAACTAGACATTGATACAATATGTTGTTCCCATTCTGGAAATACATTCACTAAGAGTTAATAAATAATCTATGAATTCTAATCTTTTAAAGTCATTTCAGAGGGATGAAGTCATCTGCTATAATTGTAAATGCAGTACCTCTACCTTCACTGCATTCAAATGTAAAGGTGAGAAACCAGTTAGAGGTGCTGAGTTGCTAGAGGGAGATGCCTTGATTTAAATGCCACATCATATTTTTAGCAAATTGATTCACTAGAATAATATTTTCTTCTAATATGAGGCCTAGACTTCCACTTGCTTATCCCAGGTTTAACTAGGCAAAGAGATTAATTTTCTTCTCACTATATCTACAGAGATTGCCTCAATCAATACCAGCTGCCTAGATAGACCAGATTTCCCAACTACACAGCACTAGCTACCTGATGCCAGACCTACAAGAGCATCACACTTTCATTTTGACATCTGAAACAACTCTTGCTGCAGGAGTGCATTTGAAGCTGCTTTTGATAAATGTAGGGGTGGTACTCTCCTTTGCTTTGCTTTTAACAGGAGCTGAGCTGACTTGCCTGGAAAATTAAGCTTTCTGTGTCCAATTTCAGTCCAATTTCAGATCCTAAATGGAAGGTACATGTCAGGCTGTAAATCTTCGCAAGCAGTGCAGTGACTAGTCATTGCTGAATTTGGTTTTCTGCCTCCAGACCACTAGCAGACTCAGGGCAGATCATTGTGGGTGACTATGTTGTCCAGCAGTTGCAGTAAGGACTGCAGCACATTCATTCTTATCTCTGATACCTGTATTTCCATAACCAGCTTTAATTCTTTTGTTGACAGTCAAATTAGGTGGCACAATGCTGCCAGTTAGTGCAGGCAAGGATAAGCCATGTCAAGCTTCAGAATCACTCAGCTCCCATCCGTTGTTTATTCATGACAAAATGTCACTGTTTGAAGTGAGTCCCCCTCATCCGTAGTGAATAGTGAGTTTTAATTGTAGCCGCATCATCGAAGGTCTGCAGTCAAGCACTGCTATGTTTCTTGGTGATCACAAACCCAAGGGGAATGTTTTTCATGAAGCAGAGAGCCCAGGAACTTGACGGCTAAAGTCCCACCGAAAGGAAAACTCAAGCACACTTGAAATGCTCAGAGCAAAGATCAAACTTCCCTCGCATCTCCTGCAGCGCAGCAGAAATGTTACTCACTAGAGATCCAACCCTGGCTAAACTTAGTGCTACAGAAATTAAAGACAGGTTGCACCACTTTCCTAAGTCATTCAATACCCCAGCATTTTATGTGAATATCCATGGCAGCATTGTCCAGTGTATACATTATATAGAGAGTCAAAAATGGTATATCAATGATAGCATCTTTAATAGCCATAAAAATAAAGGGAGGAAGACAGAGGGTGATAAATAAAGAGCAGCATGTATTGATCCACATGCGTCTGGTTTCTCAGATTTCTTATACAGTTCATGGGAACAAAAATCTGTCCGTTCTTCCTCATACAAAATAAACTACTTTTCATTAACAGATAGTGGATGATCTCACAGGTTTTAAAGAAACATTCAAGAGGGATTTACCAGATAAAGGTATGATGAAGACTATTAATATAACAATAAATTTTGTCAGCATTGCCTTTTGAAACTAGGACAACTGCAATGACAACAACAACAACAACATCACCACAACCACCACCACCACCACTAATAATAATAATAATAATAATAATAATAATAATAATAATAATAATAATAAAAATGGTCTTAAGCTCTTCTATATCTCTGTAACTTCCCTATGTCACTCAGTGTTACAGTAGATTTAACAGTGGTTCTTAAGACCATCCGCTAGAAGAATATCACTTACAGTGAGCCTGGACTGCAGCTATCCCTGCCACCCTGACATGGGGCTCGTATCTCTTCACATCTGGTGAAGTATCTACTGAAAACTGATAAACATATAGCAGCCTTGGGAGGTTAATGGGCAGGATGGCAGAAAGGCTTGGAGTGGGGGAGACATGAAAGCTTTATGGTATTTGTACAAATACTGGCAGATTGTGCCAGAGCTACTGCTCACCCCGGCGTGTCCTTTCACCAGCACACTCTTTCACCAGACTGACTATCCTCCACCTCAGCTGCCAGGGGCTTCCGTATCTTAGATGCTCTCTTTAGGCATTGCTCAGCTGGGGTTGTCTGGCACATCCCGTGAGACAAATATGTCTTCCGACATTCAGGGTTGCACAGAGAGAAGAAGAATGAAAGCACAAATAAAGCTATTTCTTGCCTTCTGATTTTTCAGTGTCCCCTTTTCCAGGAAGAATGCCTCCTTCTCTTTCTTTCAAGGATCAGCGGTCTCAAAAATCCAGTGCCCTAAAAACTGCAGTAAATCTTTCGTTCTTTGTAGTATGGCTGCATTGGAGAGGAAGATAAAAGGGACTGAGCCACTATGGAATTGCTGTTGTTGGGACTGCTTATAGCCTACAGTATACACAGGTTTTGGTAGATTATTATTGCTATCAGGGTCTGTTTTCAGGCAAGTACATAGGGTATTTTGGAATATGTTTGTAGATGTGTTTGGTGGGCTCCATGTGCTCACCAATGTGTAAAATGTTTTTCTCTTTAAGACCCCAGGTGTTCGAGGCTTCATTCCCAGAGTATGTGGGAGGTCTTTTCACAGGGCTGCTCTTTCTCTCTACAGAGGATGTCTGAGCGTTGAGCGCACGCTGTTTACCTTCCAGCCATGACACATGCTTACATATTTTGGAGGGGAAAAGCGATGTTTCTAATAAAGACATAGCACTAAGCAAATGGCTCAGAAAAGCTCCCAATTTTTAATTAATTCAAACTTTTTAACATCATCATTTCTGCTGGGTTTTGAGTACGGTGTCGTTCTGATGCATCACATTGCATTAGGACTTTGCACATGATCTTTGCCAATCTCAGTTTCTGGCTTCCTGCAATACAAACAAACTGACTTGTTTTCTTATCAGATGCTTATTCCCTCCTCCTGAGTCAAAAGAGGAATAAAGCCCTATTATGAGCAGCAAGATGCGAATAGTTTCTAGAAACCCAGCACTGCCAGAGTTCACCAGCTTCTTGAATACCAGCTACTTCACTTTGTTTTCCCAAAGAAGTATTATTGAAGTCCCTACTGCCTTCAAAAGAGTCAACTCTTTTCTGAAGAGTATGAGATGAGCAGATGGGTGAGCAGCAGCCAAAAATACCTGTATGCACACTGACAGACTCCTATTGACTATCTTTTACCTTGAAGCCGGTGATAGTGTGTGGAAGGATGGCAGCCAGGGTACAAATCATGCCAATTCATTTGGAAGGCATTGCTTCTCATATACAATGCTCACGTGCTGAAAAACACACTCTTCTAAGCAAGGTCACCTTCTAAGAAAGGTTTGATGTCATTCAAACTACCTGTTTTCCCAGACCTGTGCTGACTCCTAACCCTTGCCGTGGGGCTGATTGAGGGAGAGTTTATTGTCCCAGGTCAGGAACGCACTGACAACCTCTTGGAGCAGATAGCTCCTTCCAGCATCTGGGAATGGTTCAAGCTGCTGCTATGGGGAGACACATTATTTGGTACACCTTCGATCGCTCCATACCTCCTCAGTTCCTCTGTGTATTTTAGACGCGACTGCGGAGTGTATTTTAATATAGCTCCCAGCACAGCTTCAAGGAGGGAGGCCGAGGCCTGTTGAGCAATATTGTTATAAACAAGCCTTTAACTCACTATCATTGTTTGACAGATTCAAATTCTTGATCCTGCTTGTTTACACATAAGCAGACGCACACACATACATACACGCACTTAAATAACCTCTGTAGTTTAAAGCTCTGCTACTCCCTTTGTCCTTGTATCCTTTCCTCCAATGTTTATGACCTGTTTTCAAAGGCATGTGCTGGTATCTGACGATCTGTGTCTTTTCAAGTCTGCATGCAGACATGCAATCTCGCTGCCTGGGTAATGCTTTGAATGGACAGCTTTCCAACAGACTCACTTTCCTCTTCCCTCCTTTGCCCCCTTCCTGTGGATAAAATGACTGATGAAGCCCATTACTTATCTATCAGATAATGGATCTGCTTTGACACAAATTCCTTATAAAACTCTCTCAGCAAAACTTGTTATGGACATTGAGAAGGCATTGGGCTAAAACATTCCTTTTGTTGAGGGGCTAATTTAACATTTAAAATCTTTTTCTCTATTGACTTCTTTTGTGGAAAACTGGTCCCCTATCTACAGCAAAAGATTTAGCTAATCCATACTTCCGTGGCAAAGGAAAAAGGCAATGTTACAGTAAAAAATTCTCCCCATAATGCTGTCAGCATCGTAGCTTGTGGACATGATTAAGTTGCATATAGCAAAATCCTGACACCTGAAACCAAGAAAAGATGGTGCCTCAAATAGAAGTTCAGTTACTTTTTAAAGTTCTAGAGCATTGCCAGTGATTAGGGAGAGAGGCAACTTTGCTTTGCAGTTTTGGCCACATTTCAAAGCACTATGCCCTGGTACACTAAGTATAGAACAGTTCGAGCCCTGAAAAAATGCAAATTAACAGCAAGAAGCTCAATTAATTTCTGTGTTCAGGGCCACACTTCTGCCCTCTTCCAGCGTTGCTTTGCATGCATTTGCACATTGTGTTCTCCTGCTGCATCAAACCCTTACAAGTGAATCCAAACTCAGATTTGCTAGGCAGTTCGTGCCACTTTTTTGACAAATGGAAAGATACTCCCAGATGAAATTCCAGGACTCCAGACCTGAACCAACATTTCTAACATAAGGAATTTCCAAATCCTGCAAGCCACATCTGGAGTAACAGGAGTCATTGCAGGGCCTGGTTATCGGACAGCTTCACACAGCCCCATGTGTGAATAACTCCGTTTGGCTCGGTCCATCACATCAGAATACAGAGCAGAACAGGTCTGAGAGGGCAGCAGTGGGCTGTACCCTGACATTACCCCCTCACTCTTCTCTCACTGCTCTGAAGCACTCCTGCTGCTCTCAGTGTATGAGCACCCATGCAAGAAGAGCCCAGCTGGGTGATGAGTGCACACGTGCTACTTCCAGAGGAGAGATGTGCCTGTGGCTCTGCAGGGTGCCTGGCTCTTCCAGAGCCTTGCAGGGGCATTTGTTTTACATTCCTTATTCCTACAGACTGATATGACTTCTCCCTGCAGGCTGTGAGGAGTAGCAAGGAAGAGAATGGCAGTGACTCTTTGGTGTACATCCTTGTGGGGAATGTATGGGGTTACAACAGTTTCCAATTTGACATAGCTCCCAGAAGTATCTCTTGCAGAAATATATATTTCTGAAACAACCTCAAAATAACTCAGTGGCAACCCATAGTGTATATAAAGTTCAAGATAAAGATACAGAAGGTATCTGTACCTGCATCTGTGTCCCAGGGAGCACCTTTATGGTGGTGTTATTCAAGCCCTAGGCTCCATGTCGTGCCTCACCTGCCCACCCCAACACTCTGCTCCTGGTTTAAAAGACTTTGCTTGAAAGCAGCAGAAAGATTGCTGGTGCCTGGGCTGGATCAAGAGGTGCCCATGCCTTTGGAAAAGATTTTAGTGAGGTACATGAATTGAGCTTCTCATGAGATATAGGGTCTCCTGGGAACAGGACAGTTGAACTGAACGGGGTAACATGGTCTGTGCAAACCATCAATGCCTCAAGCAGAGATCAGGCATTTTGGCAGCACTCTGTGGAGTAGAAACCGGGTCTTCGTGATCCCCATCCAAGGACCACTGCTCTTCACAAATGCTATAAAAGTGAAAATGCACCCAAAGTGAAAAAAAACCCCGGTTCGTCTCATATGCCATTATTACCTGCTTCACAGGAACAAAGTTAAATTATCTTCAGCAGATTTATATCCATTTTTAACAGCAGTGTCTGAGAGCCAGCAGAGTCCTTCACAAACCCCATATCCAAAATGCGTGTACAAATATATCGAGAAATTAGCATGAAATGGACAATATGGCAAACTTACTTTGCATCTCCAGACAAAGACAAATGAAAATCAAGAATCTCCACAGCATCATGAAAAAAAAGCATCTTATTGAATAAATTACACTTGAAAAGGCAGCAGTGTTTTTTTAATGGTCAAAGATTGATTTTCAGGACCAGAAGCCTGAACCAGCAAACAAAGTACCTACTTCTATCTGCCCCATCCTGAGAGCTCTTCACAGCAGAGCTGAGTAAATAATTTGCAGTAGATAATTTACCAGCACAAAAGCTTGCTTTTTTCCCTTACTGAATGTCAGTGCCTTGATTGTGGCTTCCTCTAATTTATTTGTAATTCAAATTTACTTGTCCAATTTATTATCTTTCTTCTTTCCTAACAGGTCAGATAGACTGTGAAGGGTCTGCTACAAGTGTTTCAACCTGACTGTTCAAAAAAGCTAAGTTCATCAGGAGGGCTATCATAGAGGTTTGGTTTTTTCCTCCATCTGCAGTAATGTAAATTTTGTGATCAGGTGAAGAGCTTTGGGTTGATAATATAAATTTTATTTAGAAAAGATCTGGGACATCTAGGCAAAGGGAATACATTTTCAAACTGCCAGCAACATTAGTCCACTTAATGTAATCCTCGTCTTGGCCCTTGGATGAGAAAAATGATTGAAACAAAACAAAAAACAAGTCAGCATCAGTTAGCCAGGTTTTAAGCAGGACACTGGCTCTTACCCTTCTTCCTTCAACTTGCATGGTCAGAAATAAACAGTGAATATGTTCATGCAAATTTGAGTAGAGAATGGGTTTTTAGAGCAGGGTTTCTCACTTAAAGTAGGGCTATCTAAAGAGTCACCAAAACTTTTTGAGAAATGACAACTTCAGACAGCATTTCTGTAATTTTCTTACTTTAAACCCCAATAAAATAGGTAAAAATTGAGAAGCTTTGCTATCATTTTCATTCATCTTTCATTCGCCTTCTGTTCGTTCACTTATTTGCTTGTGCAGGTGCATGAGGGGAAAGAGATGTGTGTATGGTTTGATTTTGTTTTGAAATCCTAATGGTTTCACAGACATTTTACCACATGTGTGAGCTCTGCCCCGTAGGTTGATGAAAACTCTTCTGGAGGGTCAAAAGCATCCTAGTGGCTAATGTGGCTAGACAGAGGTAAAAACTGCATACAGCTGAAGAATCAACTTGTTTTCTCTGAAATCCCAAATGAAACGGATTGTCTGATCGACAGACAACTGTGGTCACCGCTCCAGTGGCAGTTGACTCTGAAACTCACAGGAATATTTTCTTCCTGTTTTGCATTTCGTTTTCACAGGGCTTCACACTTCTCAGCCTTGACCTTAGGCAAGAAGAAAGCATCCAAGTAACACAAGAAGGATCTGCGGAAGAAGGCAGGGTAGAGTCCCAGCAGAAGCCACATCTCACAACACCTCAAACCTGCCTGGTGCTGTGGGATTGATGGGCGAGCATCCACACCCGCTACAGTACACCATCCTCTAGAGCAGCACAGCCTAAATCACACCCTGTTGAGGGCAAGGACATGAAATATTCATGTGCCCATACACCAGACCCAGCAGGTCACAAGGTCCCAGTCATGTCCCTGAGACCTCAGCAGTGAGATTCCTTCATGAACCATTTCTTCCTGATGCAAAGTGAGGCCGGCTGCCTATGGCTGTCTGACTGGCAGCCAGGAGAATCTTAATGAGCGTCTCTCTCCCTTGGCAGTGCTCACTGAAGGAGACCTCAGCTGGGAGGGAGAGCTGCAGTGTTGGGCTGAATTACCCGGAATTATTCTTTGTGTTCTAAAAAGACATAGATGCTATTTAGAAAAGCTCATAAACCATCAGTATGTCTAGCATATAAAAGGCAGAAACTCACAGAAAAGAAAGAAAGCACAACATGAAACTATATTTTAAAATAAATTTCATTTACCATAATTGCCACTTTTTTGAACCACTAATAGAACAAACATTCATAGTATAAGCTGAGGAGGGGTGACAGGAATCCAAGGCCCTATGGGTAATTCAGGAGCGATATGCTGTGTTTGAGAAGTGGTACTAAAAAATGCACGAGAGACATTTTGTTAAAAAAATGGACTGTTGAAATGCTGGCTTTCTTGGAAGAATCAAGAACAATAAATAGAAAGAAGCATGACTGCAAAGAGCCCAAAATTGAGAGCAGAAAGCTCTCAAAAACCTGACTGGGATGGAAAACAGGAGGGACCGGAAGTTTTCAGAGAGGAGTGGATGAGGTATGGAGAGATACTTGGAGAACCCCATGTTTTGCGTGTGGCCGTGGTCAGAGCACCGAAGGAGTCTGTAGCCACCCACACAAATGAGGATTTTTGTTTGTGGCAAAGAAATAGAAAAAAGCCAGGTCTAGAAAAGACACAGTAAGAAGGAGTGCCATGGCCAACCTCTCTTCTTCAAAATGCCTGGCCCCAAGCCCCCACAAAAGGAATGATGACTGGAAGTCAGCACAGCAGCAGGGAATGAAGACATAACCCTGAAGCACAGCCTGCCCAAGATGAGTGTGACATCGGTTTTGTGTGACTGTCATACTCGGACTGGTGCCCAGGAGCCTGAGATTATTGTGACAATGACAAGGCAGAGGACTGAATTTCATCAGTGGCAAAGGCGAGCAAGAGAGACCAGGGATGAGCTGGTGTCAGCTCAAACCAGCAGCACATGAGGTGACCAAAGAGGTGCAGGGGCCACACCTGAAACCCAAAGAACACAAGAATTCAGCCAGGAAAAAAAAAGAGATTTCATTTGTAGCTACATCTACAAAGCAAGATTGAGGACATCATTAGGCATTGGGCACTGTCCGTCTGGTGAAGTGTTTCCTGAGCCTGTAGGTAGACTCTGAGGAAAGTAAACTGAGCAATTACCTTTCCTGGGGAATTAAACATGTGGATGGGGCAGACGCAGAGATAGTAACGAAAGTGAAGTGTCCTGCTGCCTGCCTGGTAGTTTAGCAGGTGTGTCCCTCTGTGCACACCTTTATCCTAGAAATCAAATGATTGCATCAGAGTGCGCCTCTCTTATGATTTTCAAAGGACCCCTCTGTTGTGTATTTGACTGGCAGGTTTATAAAAGAGATGGAAAATAGTGGGGGTGTACGCAGCAATGATTCCCTTTCCCTGGCTCGGGAGACAAAAGATCTCCAAGCAGGAATGAGTCAGGAACCGAGGGAAGCTCGGAGCACATCTCTCTTCCCTCCTCCTGGCAGCCACCAGCACAAGAAAGGCAATTAGGGCCTGGGTCAGCCCAGTGGATGCCCATCTGTCGGACCCTCATGGAAATCCTCGAGATGGGGCCCAGGTTCTCAGCTGGGTAGAAATGGTGCATCGGAAACACCCTGGGTCATGCAGGCTCCAGACCAGTACCGACCACTCCAGGACTAAGGTGGGGAGAAGCAGGAACTTTACACTATAATAAATGTAGCACACTTTGTCATACCTACACAGCAGAGCAAGATGCTCATTTGAATCCATGAGACCGATGATTTCTTAGGGCAAGGACCAGAGTGTCTGGCTTGGGAAAACAGAAAGAAATATAGTCAGAATTTTCAGTCCTGGCCAAATGCAGTCATGTCCATTCATCACCTCCATCACAGTAGCAATAGCGCTACCGTGCTTCTAAAATGTTTTTGTTACAATCAGACCTGGTCAGTGTACGACAAAGCCAAAGCACAAGGTGGCAAGAACAGGATTGACCCTTACATGTTGTTCTTATCTTTCTTCTCCACAGAGATGTGACTAGGAAGAAGGAAAAGTCCCTATAAAGCCCTGAAACTGGTTAAAATTACAATTGCCTGAAAAGGGGATTTTGAGGGGAAAAATAACTCTTAATTTAATATTTCACTGGAATTCCGGAGGACAACCGATTTCTCCCCCTTGTATGTCTTTATATTATAGAAATACACACACAATTGTTTTGTATTCTTCTAAGCTGTTGTTAACTTACATGTTGATGGCTTGCGTGTTTCATATTACAATGTCAGAAGGAAAGGATGGGTCTTTAAAATATTAAAATGTCTTTTTTGCATAAAAATGAATGAATTCTTTGTTCCTTTCATTTTGACATGCTTTGTGAACAGCACATTCTCAGTAAGTCTAAAAACTTTCTGGACAACCTGTCACAGCCTCTAGAAATAGACTAAATAAGTGTTAACCAAAGCATGAAATATGAAACACAACAACACAAGACAGAACGAAGTGAAACTCTGCTCTGATTTCAAATCATGCATAAATAGATATCCTTGCAATAAGCACAGCACCTGATTTTTTCCATTTCCTTTGTGTTCACTTGTGTTATCTTTCTCAAGGGTGAAAAAAAAAAAAAGTGGCATCTCAAAATATTTGACTTGTTCTAAATGAAATTATTTCTGTCCTTCAAAGCCAGACCCCAGAAAAATGAACAGAGAAACCAGTTTAGAAAATTGGTACCCATTTGATGTGCACTTTCCACTGCTCTTTCTGCAAAAAACATTGTCCAGTCAGGAGGTTCTAATAACCCTCCATGGCCAGATTTAAAGATTAAGGAACTTAAACTCAGTACTTGAATTCAGGACAAGTTTCCAATAAATATTATTCCTCCCTTAAAGAAAAACTCAGTAAAGCATAAAATCTTATAGACCATTTTTTAAAAGGAGTTACCACTTGGCAATGTTGTTGATGCCTTTCATGGACGTCTCCAAATTGTACAGCTTTTCCAAATTTCCTACAACAAAGATATTTTCGAGAAATAAAAGTGCTTTGGTGAGTGGCTTGTAGGTGAGGTTCTTGCAGCTGCTGCTTTACAGGCTTCAGTACATCTCATACCTCAGAATGTATTTCAGTCCCTGTTAGTTCCTGCCCACTAGCAGTTGTTCTGCTGCACTGATATCTCACTGGAGAAATGTTGGCAGGAATCACCCCATACTGTTTTTGTGGCAAATGCAGTTACTTCTGTAGCTTATGCACCACTTTCAGTATTTAGGTCAGCTTTACTCAAGAGACAAGTGCAGTTATCTTCTGAGGGGTTTTCTTCCTTCCTCCCAAAACAGTTGGTGCTGCTGACAACGAGGGCTGGAGACAGGGCCAGGTGGACCCTTGACCAGCTCCAAGGTGGCAATTCATAGTTTCCTTTATTTTAAAGAGTGCATGTTAATATCATCCCAATTCAGATAGCCAGTGCTTTTCATCCTACTCTATAGGACTCTGCAGTCCTTTGCTGCTGAACCAGCTGTCAGTGCACACAGGATATGGCTGAGATTTGAAAATTCCGTTCATGCTTGTGTGAATTCAAGCAGCTTCCAGAGTTATGGAAAGCAGTGACATCTTCCACTCCCCTTTCCTGTGAAAACGTGCCAAAAATCCCACTGCTTTTGGTGATAGACATCACTGCAACATAGATGTGCATGAAAAAAAAAAGTATCACAGATGCACACTCTGCCTTGTAGCTTCAGCTGGGAGAAATGAGAGTCACAAGCTCTGGAAATAAATCTGCCTCTCACTCAGCACCAAATAACCGACAAGTGTTCGTCCATCTGCCATAAGCAATCAAACTGTGAATTTGTTGATGTGGTATTACGGTGGTGTAATTGACTGAGGCTTTTTGGACCATGTTGCGTGCCCGCATGCTGTCTCTCCCACAGCAGCTTTCAGGAGGTGAGGGCTGAGGGGCAGAGGCACTCCTGGAGACCAGGCTGACGGAGCTAGTGGCAGCGACGCGAACGAATGGCTGGAGCGGAGGCACTGCCCAACCGCATTAGTGCTTTCTGCCAGCTGCAATGATGGAAAAAGATCTCTGCAGCTGTCCCTCAAATCCCCGTGCTGCATAGTCAAAACCCTTTCTGCTTCACAGCTCATCTGTAGTCACTTGTGTGAGTTACCAGCCCCAGCACTGAACTTCTGCCTTAGTATTTGTGTATCGGTCCCTTTTGTCATCACTTTTCCTGCTGGTGTCCTTAGCTAAATGTGAGATGCGGGTGATGGTAACTCATTCCCTGCAGCACCTGTATCTGCTGGGCGATGTGACACACGCACTGGCAGGACCCATGGCTGTGATGGTAAATGTCCTTTCCATCAGATAAACCAGTCATGATACCGGCAGACAAAGCCATCCTGCTTCCTGAGCCTTCCCGAAAGCTTTGTTGCTGACTGAGAATCTTAGCAGGGGGAACACTCTTGTGCCCCATGCCAGCGTCACTCAGCATCACCACCATTGCATTTAGCATATTGGAGCAGTCTGGACAAAGCCCAGCTGGGGGTCCCAGGCCAGCTTGCTATCTCAGGGGTGATGCTCAGGACGACATGAAAACCATGCTGCATTCACAACAGACAGAGACACCAAGGAAGGTGTAGGGAAGATTACACAGAAGTTGCAGCTCCTCAAAGGAAAACATGCTGAGATATATTTATGTTGTTGTTACTTAGAAAAGAGCCAGTTAAAACTGTTTATTACGGTAATTACAGCAATGTAAAGAGAGACTGGGCAAAGATTACAGCACTTTAATACACCATTATCATGGCTTAACTAAAATATAATTAAGATTCAAACAAGGCATCTCCCATGTGCCTGGACAGGGGATAAAAGGAGAAGAAGAATCCTGCATGAGCTGCTCAGGTAGCTGCAACGTCCCCAGCTTGGCAGAAAAGCTGTTGGTGGCTGCTCATTGCAAGGCAGAGGATTGGCCAGAAGAACCTGGGGTATGGGGTTGGTACCACACAGTGGCCAATATTTGGCGGCCACAGGGAAGCTAGGGTGGCAGGTGAGGAGAGGCAGGACGGGTTGTGTGGGACATCAGGACTAGGTGGGTGATCTTGTAGTGGACAGGCGTTTTAAAGATCTCTCCATCACAACTTACATCGGTCTGTCTTGTGTACGGATCATGAATCAAGAAAGAGGCTGTGAAGACTCATATCCGCCACGTGACCTTGTGCCTCTGATAAATCCCCCGCTTACACCTCCAGCTTCCAGCAACTGGAAGGAACTGGACCGTAGAATTTAATGGCCCTGGTGGGTTTTCTTCTCCTTTAATTTATTGAATACCTTTCTGATACAGAATTCATATTTTCACTCCTGAGGGTGGTGTCTTCTCAGACTGTGTACTCCTCTGCACACAGATTTATGGTATCCTCTAGTTAAAAACCCTTCTTTAACCCTTTACACTGTAAATGCCAACTGTTTGGTCCTATTTTGATTTTGGTGCAACCTATCTTTTCCCAGCAGGGTCCCTCCAAGAATTTCCCAAATTCTTACAAAAATCCAAATTCCTCTTCCCTATACCTCTCTCTGCTCCTCACAGGTATCTGCATTTCTGCACAGCCCTGTGCAGGGAACATTTCACAGAACAGTGCTGTGAAGTCTGCAGACATTTTACTCACTGGAACCCTCTGATCTTCCCTAGCACTCTCAAATCGGTTATCTAGATGCTTCATGTAGTCTGCCACCTTCACCATCATGTGTATGGTGGTGAAGCCCTTATAGCTATCAATCACAAAGGTTGCCTCAGAAGGCAGCTCATTTTTAGGGTGTATGAACTGACCACAGCATGTGTAACTTGTATTCCTCTACAACAAGGTCATGGGGATTTCGTCAGTGATGCTCAGTGCAGTACTCTCAAAGACACTCCTCAGCTGGATTTTTACCTGAATATTGCTTTGTTAACACCTGCTTTGCTTTTCCCTGAATTATTTCTTCATTCAGAGTTTTCTGAGAAGCCAGAACTGGAGAGACCATCTCCTCTCCCACAGCTAAATCAATGTTGCAGCCAAATTCTCCTCAGCTGGATTGGCTTCTGCAGTCTCAGGGACACCCAGTTCAGCATAAACTGCAAATGAGTTGCTGATTACGTTTTCTTACGAAGGAATTACACACAGAACTCGATTCACACAACCAGATTCCAGTCTCCTAAAATGAAGAATGGCATCAAAAAAAGCATTACTCAGGTGGGATCGTCAGCTTACAGTGACTTAAGGTATGGGAGAAGCCAGGTCAGCCAACAGTACCCATTTTCATCCCCTAGCAAATATCCAGATGGTGCTTGCCATGCTGATAGTGTCCTTTCTAACATCAGAGATTTTGCATGGAGCCATCCTGCACTTGCGCTGGCTGTAAAGATGGCACTGAGGAAGCGTGGAAAAGGACAGGAATGCATTTTTCTGTTTTAATTCAATTTAAGGAATTTACAAAGGGCACTTGGTGACATTTTTAGGAGTGTTGACACTGAGGTGACATTGATGTTGTAAACAAATGCATGGGAGAGAGTGATGATCTGCATTCCTGTGTTCAACAAAGGCATCAACCAGCTGCACAGAGCTGTTCTCTTCAGGTTCTCACTCTTATTAAAAATAGTGAACAGTGTAGTTTCAAAACATAAAAAAAAATGGATATACCACACTTTAACTTACTTAAGACTCTCTGCCGAGTCTGTTCTTAGCAGAATCTACTGTATATCAGCCTGAAAAGCCACCATGCATCTACTTCAGATCAGCCTCTCATTGGCCTCTGGTGGTTTTCCTTCCTGAAGTAGCACGTACAGGTAATACTGCTGCATACAAAACATGGACATTCGTGAGATCTGGTGCAAAGGTAGATGAGCATAGCATTTCGTCCAGGTCGCTGAAAAGACTGGTGCAGGAGGAGCGTGTAGAAAACCTTTGTGGCAGCCAGGCCCCTATGGGAATGCCAGCCCTTGGCAGCTAGCACCTGATGTGGACGCGATTTACACTCATGCTCCATGTGCCTACACTTTTGGACAGAGGTGCCCCCTGCATCAAAGCTGCTGACACTTGATCTGCATCATCACAAATGTGTGAAGGTCAGCTGAGTGCCCTTACTGCGAAGGAGCCTGACTTACACAAGAAGAACGAAGAGCCAAAATCAGCTTAGGTTTATGCTTCTGGAGCTGTGGGCAGATGCAACATCCAACCCTCCACAGCCAAGACAAGTTCTGAAAACTGCTCTCGTTTAAAGAGGCAATTAAACCACTGGTGTTCAGCCTCAACATTGAAACATATTTACATTTAAAGGCAATGCTTAGTAATAAAGTTGAGTGAGATTTTTTACCAGTTTATTTAGATGCCAGTGTTAAGCAGAGACCTCAGGGCCGGCTGATTCATGCCTGTTTCGTTTTTCCATTCAATCCATTTTCTCTGAAAAGGAGACATAAATAGTGAAGCCAATATAGTTTTATTGGATCCAATGCACTGCCACTAAAACAAAGGTATGTACACTCAGGTCACTACACTTTTATTAAAACAAATAGAATTTAATTCAAACCAGCATTCAATAGCTGCAGTTTGGTTTTTGGTGTTGCGGTTTGTTGTTTTTTTTAAGAGTTGAAATTAAATTGCGCCAATACTTTTGCTCAGTGTGTTTTCACAATCAGATTAATTTGACCTAGACAATATATATTTATCATAGGTAACGCATTTTTATTAAAAAGAAATTTACAGAAACCAAGTTTCTTTTGAGTGCGAAGACAGAAATCCTAATGCATTGTAAGACTAGACCAGGAGAACAAGTGGGAGAGTTTTGACTGTTATTTTTTACTCCGGTAAGAGGCACTTCTAGTTAGGATTTTTCTTAAAACCACTACATTTGACTTTCCGGATGTCTTCACAGAAAAGAGGCTCTTAGAAATCAGTAAGTTTCTAGAAAGAAACAAACTTTTTAAAGACCAGCAGTGGAAACAGATATAGTGCTCAATAAAAAAAAAAAATGCAGTCCTCAAAGGATCATAATAAACTAAAAAAAGAGCCAGGGAACAAGGGTTTGTACCTGAATCAAGGTGAAGCTGCAAGAGATGATGGTATTTAGAAGCACCAGCCTGTGGTACCAGAAATATAAAAAAGAAACAGAAAAAGTTCAATCAGAAATGAAACCTAGTCTTCATTTTCAATAGTGATATACTTGCTTAATTACTTTTTTACACCTGCGCTTGTAGATGAGATTTTTATAGATGCCAAGGGGAAGAATATTTCCTTTTTTCGCTAAGTGCTTCTGCAAATCAAGCCTAGGTCTCTGTGTGTGTGTAAGAAACTCAGTTTCACAAAAATCTGATTTTGCACTTTCAAAACCTTTTCAGTTCTTTTTCATTGGGATCCACCCTCTGATCTGGAGACGTTATTGTCTTTCCTAGTCTCTTCTCTCTCCTTCCACTTCAGTTTCTCAGAGGACAACGCAGAACTTCAGGAGAAGTATGTGTAAAACCATTCACCTTTTTTTCTTGATAACAATTTGCAAAAGAAGGACTAGTTTTGCTGTGAAAGCCAAGCTGTTTTCTTCACCAGGAAAAACACTCTGGGGAGGGTGTTGAGATGTGCCTGAGTGATGGTGGAGTGCACATTTTAGTCCAAGTCAAGAGAATATGCATGCTTAACTCATTTGAATATCTTTCCTCTGTTGTTAGTAAAGTTTGGGAAGGAAAAAGAAAATTATTTCATAATCTTTTCATGAAAAATAGCTGTTGGAGGTAGTAATGGCCTCCTCTGAGCCCCTGGTGGTAACAGAAACGAGGATGCCAGCACTGTAAGTGTCAGAGTAGCGCCTTGGCTGCATTCAGACCTGCCACAGTTGGCACATTCACAACCACTGAAGCATAATTTTGGTTGCTGCTTGAGTCTCTCCAATGCTGACAGAAGATGTTGGATTTATGAATGTCTTGGTGTGGTAGGCATCAGAAGAAAGCACATGTAAATATACGGCTGCACAGGGAGGTTTAGTGAGGGGGGCATCCTCTGTTTTTACCCTGCATCCTGAAAGATATTGTGTTGACCTTCTCTCCTGAATCAAGGACTCTCTGGAGCGTCAGTCAGGAAAGCATCGTTAGACGGCAGTCGTGGGGGAGCACTATCCCCTCCATATGGGCTGAACAGCTGCCTTTGCAGACTTCCCAGCTGGGGGAGCAAAGGATTAAGTTCAAGACCCATATCCAGACATCCTCCCTCACGTTGTGTTGAGTGGCAGTGCCGTGCAGGTGACAAAATGCTTCCACTACTTTCAATACACTTTGTCAGAGACCGGCTAGAGCTCCTTTGCCTCGTTCCCAGTGACGACATTTCCAGTCAGCAGCTCAGCAGCTGCATCTGCCCATCAGGCTTCTCCTCCCTGCCAGCCTGGTGCAGAGAGAGGGAAAAAACCCGACCCTACTCTGAACAATTTTAATTAATACTGACATTTATCAAACTGCAGAGGAATCAGCCGCTGCTCATTGCTTGGGTTTACGTGAAAATAGTAGAAACAAATGGAACTGTCATAAAGTTGTCGACCATCCCGTCTTCATTACAGCTCATGTCTGGGAGAAGTGAATCATAAGCAACGAGAGATACAGTCGCTCATGGGGAGACTGACGGACTGCCCAAGCGCTGAGCCTTTCTCCAAAAGGCAGGCTGTTTCCTAAATCACTCTGCCTTCCTCACTTGCAGACAGGCGGATCTACTTGGGATACCTGGAGGTAAGCTGTTGACACTGACCTGGTAAATGTCATCCAGGTTCCCGCTGCATCACACATTGCTCCAGAGATGGCAGACCCTGTATCTCACATGATTTGGGCAACCTGATATCCTCTGGTGCCTTTGAAACCTACATCCCAGTCCTCACAAGGGCTGCTCGTTGCCTGCCTCACACCTGACAAAGGACTGCAAATTCAGGACCTGGAGGCACATACACCTTCAACAGGTCTGGTACAGGCTCACTGTGGTAGAAAGGCCAAATAACTGTACTATATTGCCACAAAATGCGAATAATACATACTTTTTCATGCAAAGCACATATTAGGTCTCTGCATCCCTATAAGCCACCATTTGCTGATCATTCACAGGCATTTTAAACATTGTTGTAGAATCTGTAGTACTATCACAGCTTCCACACAGCTTATTGGATGTTTATTGACAGCTCTTTGAACTCCCTTTTAGCATTCATTTCCTAGCAAAAATGTAAATCATGGAAGAGAATAATTTCTTATATCCTTACTCTTGGAGGTAGAAAAAATGTTGTCCTTTTTTTGCAGAGACATGTTTCTGCACCCAGTTGTCCTTTACTTAACCTTAAAAGCAACAACAAAGAAATAAAGAAATACATGAGAAGTCTCTATATGACAGGATAGTAACATATGTGATTTTCTTTGCAAGACCTAATACCTGACCCGAAATGTAATGCTAACTTGTTTACTATACACTTAAAATACATCCTATCAAAAGAAAATTATATCCCATCAAACCCCAAAACCAATAACCCCTGAACCAGTTAAAAATGGGTATTCTAAGCAAGGGATTTTTAGGGCAGGAAATGTTGATCCGTAATCCCTCTGGGGTTGGTAGATCCTCCTGTGCCCTCAGACAAGTTTGGTGGAGGCATTTGGGGGCAGATATTACTAGTGTTGGTATGTTGTTCCCATACAGACCTATAGCTCTGCATGATGAACTACCAAATACTTCTCAAAATGTCATTTTTGCCTGTAATGCCTCAAATTAGCTCTGCCTTGCAGGGAGCAAGCCGCGTAACCATTCATCAGTGTTTTCTCAAGCTCTGAAATAGGGTCAAAAGCAAAAGAAAACCCAAATTAATCCAATCCATATTCACTTTTCTACCCCACAGAAATACTGTATGAGTGGACTGATGAATTTCTGTAAGGTGCTCAGAAATTATAGATTCACAACCTGATGACAAATAGTTACAGATCCTTAAAGTGATAGACACTGCCCCTCTCCACAGTCCTACTCACAGAGCCACACACAGCATCAGAATCTGGATACAGTTGCAGCGCTTGAGTTGTCAGGATATCTCCTGTAACCCTTATTTTTAATGCAATTGTTTAATACTGCACAATAAAGCAGTTATCCTATAGAGACTTTCAAATGGGGCCTCTGGTCCTGAAAAAGCACTGTGAATGATAAATTATCCTTCCCAATATCGCTAAAGTAATATCTGCCTCTTTTTTTCTCCTTTAGCTCTAGCCAGCAGCAACTGTTGGCTGCTGATAGCTACAGACAACACATTTCCCTTTCAGGAAACAAATATTGTTTTATTTCATAGGAAAAAATATCCCTTGTATGTCAGCTATAAAATACAGTAACTGGTCTTCAGCAATACATTGAATTATACACACCTAACTGTATTGGAGACCATAAATTCATCAGATGATGCAGGCCAGGGGGCTTGTGGAGTGGAAGGGATTTGTCTCTTGTCCCCCTCCAGGGAGAACTGTCACCCTGTTGCTGAGATATTGCTTGAACGGTGGCTCTCCGGGGGCAGAAAAGGCAGAACTTTCTGAGTCTGTTTGCGATGTGCTTATCTATTATTGACATTCATACCCTGTAATAACTCAGGGAATAAAAATAGAAAATGTGTCCTTTCAAAACATCTTTGGATCCTGAAATGACAAATTTCTACTGCAGGAAAGAGACTGATTGGGTTCCCACCAGTCCCGTCCCTGTGGGCAAATACCTCGCCATCCTCTGTGGTAGGTTTTTAGAAATGCACTTGATTGTGGGGATGTGTCAGAAAACATAAAAGAAAATCATAATCAGTGTTAATGTCACTGACATGATATTAAAGCCTACTAGCAGCTGTTCAGCAGAGTTATATGATGAACAGTGAACAAAGATGAACTTTTTTACGTTTCCTAGTATTTACTATTTATTTTTCTCTGGTTTTGGGAGCCTGACTCTACTACCATTTTTCCCCTGAAATTCTCCTCTGAACTCTACTTCTACATTTTCTAAGTACCATAAGGTGCCCTCTTAAAAGCTTTTGAACAACATTTCATATCTAGCCAGCTCTGTGTTGCTAAAACAACCATAATCTCTTAAAAACTCTTTAAAATCTCTTTAAAATCTCTTTAAAAACTATATTTTAACAGACTCTCACAGTTTTAGCCCTATGACACAACACAGAGGAAATAAAAATTGATAAGTAATGTAACAAAATATATTTTTCAGGCTGAAGAATGAGGTTAAGTTTTTTATCATATCAGTAAAGATTTTTTTCAATGCTCTGTTATTTTCATTATGGCTTGCATTGTAATTTCTAATTCCTGTCAATTTTGAGCAACTAATTTCCAGTTAAAACCCAATACAGTCTCTTCAAAATGAGAAGTACCCTTACCTATACTAATGAACAGCTTTGTTTGATATAATTAACTTACTACAGTACCTTTTGCAGTGTCTACTGCTACTTTCCCTTCCTGTACTTCTCTCATCAAGTGTGTTTCATTTTTAGTAGTTTTATCAAGAACTAGAGAAACCACCTGCTATGAAACCTCAATAAAATGATGAGACTATTTCTTCTGAGGTTGCCTTTTGGGGATATTTTTGGTTTAGCTGCCAAAATATGAATCACATCAGCACACAGTTTGTGTAATGAGGAGCTCTTTAGTCACTAATTCCTGTCAAGACTACTTGACCAGATCAGTGGTTTTAGGCCAACACTGAGACTAAGACCTTATTTGTTTTAATAAGTCATTTTTGTGATAGATATATGCATTGTGTTCATTGTTTTTATTAATTGAATTTTCATTAGAGATCTGTGCCCAATTTCTATCTACACATCATTCAAAACATGACAACAGCTACATTATACTTGTTATAAACTGTGAATTTGGGGACAAATCTGACCTGATGCAGTCTACAATACTAGTTCATAAAACAACAACATTGGGTTTATAGGCCCTGTGTGTGCTTGTGACACAGGATGTA
Organism: Cuculus canorus; assembly: GCF_017976375.1. Classification (NCBI taxonomy): domain Eukaryota; kingdom Metazoa; phylum Chordata; class Aves; order Cuculiformes; family Cuculidae; genus Cuculus; species Cuculus canorus. Next base: position 125,713,949 of record NC_071402.1, read on the forward strand.
TAAGCTAAGTTAGGGAGAAAAGCACATTATATCCCTAAGTTCAGTCTATGCTTCTCCGTCTTAGTGTAAACAATCAATCATTATAGAAGGAAGAACTATACCAATCCTTTCCCCACTGAGGTCAAGTAGTGACTTCGAAGTGAGAGAACTGGATTCACTGATAGAAATTATAGACAATTAGTGCATGCTGTGTTTAATCGGAATGAATGAACTTGATTATTTGGTTTCCAACAAAGTGAAATAAATGGTACATAAATCCATTAATAAAGAAGAATCTTTGGCTGTTTCTTTGTTGTTATTTTTGATGCTGAGAAGTGGGTCACTCTGTATGTGCATAAACAAAGAAGATAAATGGCTAGAAGAGGAATGAATTTTCCATAACCTGATTAAAGTATACGTCTGGCTCCTTGGAGAGTGTTATAGTGCTTAATGATTTTGTTGTTGCTGTTCTTAATGTGTCTAATGTTTGCTGTTTAAGAAAATCAAGAAAAATGTTAAAAGGTTGCTCCAGAAGGGAGCCGTCAGCCAGAAGGAGGAGAAAGCCTTATTTAGCCAACAAATTATCCACTGATAAACTGAAGATCCCTCCCATCCCCAGCCCAGGGTAAAGTCTCACTGGATCTAAAATGAGGGGCCAATAAACTGTGTGATGTGACCCTCAAAACCGTGCTCCCTTGAGTGCAATCTGGAGACCCAGTTGGAGAACTCACGCACAGCAGTGTGCACGTAGTCTTTGGGTACATGCTCCCTGTCAAGCCTTGAGTGCACCCTGGAGCCTGGGGTTGTGGAAGAAATCCCAGCCATCTCTGTTAAGGTGTACCCCTTTGGCCTCAAGGTACCCCATTTTTCAGCATCCTTTTCCCCAGAACTGTCCGTCTTCACTGCTGAGAGGTGGACCATACCTACACTGGACAGGATCAGACCTTGTGCATGTGGTCTGAACTTGAGCGTCCCTGCATTCTGTTCATAGGAAACCAAGTTCCGCCTCTTTGCTGTCTGCCTCCTGGCAGTTCACATATATGACAACAAATGGGTCTCAGGCACAGTGTGGCTGCCATGTCCAAGCTGCGGATCCGGTCTTACAGAGTTGACTTCTGTCCTGTGGCAATGCTCATGTGGCTCCCCATCACTGGAAACCCTAGCAGGGAAAAGGCCAGGAACAACCTGTTTTCAGCCCATGATAAAAATCTAGGTGTGAATGCCCCTGGATGCCACTGGTTAGATGCAAGATCTGCAGCCCCACCAATTTGCATGAGTTCTACAGCATCCCCCAATCACTGCGCAAAGTTCACTTCTCTAGACACTTAATCAAAATCCAAGTGTTCCCAGGGTAGTGTGTGCTTTTTTGGCAGTGACTGTGACACTAGACTGAAAATACTAATAGGTTGTCTTACTACTTTAGGATGCCACTAGTACAGTTCTGCGCAGTGCAGACTAGGGAAGGGAACTGGCAGATGCGAAGAGATTGTAGCAACATAAGTTGGGAAAAAATGTCTCAACAAAGAAAAGACTGTTATCTAGCCTGAAGGGCTTTCTGACTGCCAAATCACAAAAAAAAAAACCCTGCTGCAGACAAATGGAGCCATGAGAAACCCTAAAAGAAAAGGTGCAAAAAATCCAGAAATATCATACAAAGACTCCTTTGTAGTGAAATGACAAGCACCTTAACCACAGCAGCTGCTGTTAGTGATCCCTGAAATGACAGTTAGTATGATGATGACAGTAATACTATACCTTTGAAGGATAAAGCCTTTATTAAGGAAAAATTAACAAAATTAATTCCTAGTATTATTCACCAATTTGTCTAAGATCACACAAAGGTTTAATTTGACTCTCTTTAGAGTCAATATTTTTCATGAGTCTGCATTTCCTGAAGAGAAGCAGCTCTATTTCTTGCAAAACTGTTTGCACTTTATATAGCTACTCCTATAATATCATCAAGCTAGTCTTTGTTAGCTGAGGATCCTTTTCACATAGCTCACCACTTTAGTTCCCATAACAACAGAATACATTTGCAATATGGAAACTCAGCTTCTCTCTAGTCTTTTGGGGTAAGTTTGTTTTCTCCACTTAAAAGAAGGCTGTGGTGTGCTACAGGTTCATGCAAACTGAAAAACTTGTGGACACACAGTAGGTGATCTGATGCAAGTTCTTAACTTACATATTTAAACATCTTCAGTGACCGTTCAAAATGCCTGCAGCATCTGGCTTTGGTATAGCCAGAAATTGCTATAACATATCTGCATTTTTCTAATTAAGATATGAAATGCATGTTTTTGAATGTGCCATTTTAGAGTCCTACAAATTCATTTTGTGTTTACGAAAACACCCAGTCGTACCAAAGTTGTCTAGCCTAGCAAGGTTTATCTTCAGCCTATAGCTCTTTCCCTGAATTCAATACTGCAGGCACAATTTAATGCAAACCCAATTTATGACTTAATGCTCCAGGGACCATAGCGGGAGATTGTTACATTATTCTTTTCTAATCCTATTTGTGTTTTAATTTGCTAAGTCTGTAATGAGGTGCATGCCTTGAATAGATTCAAGATCTTTCACATTACTTTTGACTTTGTTTAATATAATAGATTGTACAGTTTGCATTCAGAATTGAGGTGTTCCAGTCAGTACTATCTCTTCATTTTCAAAACTAGAGTGGATAAAATTATGTTCTGAAAGTAATTGTATCCATGTTTCCTTGTTTATCGCTTAATGGTTTATTTCCTGTTATAATTTTCTGTTACAATATGTGAGGTCACAAAAATCAATTCTCAGTGGACTCTGACTTGACTGTTTGAAATTACTCCCCAAAACACTCTGAAAATATTATGGAGAAAATAAAGTACTAGGCAGTAAGTGGCTGGCTATATGGATTCTTTTGTATTATTGCTTCTTTGATTTTTTGTGCTGATGAAACTCCGGTAGAAATACGCAGAAATGGAGTAAAATGTCACTTACAGAAGATACTCAAGTGATGATAATCAACATACCTCTATTTATGCCAATGATTTATGGCATTAAATCTACTCCAGTATACCCAGACCATTTTTGTTTTAAAATTCACTGTCTGTGATCTCCATTGCCGTTCATCTACATGGAGAATAGAAATCACATTTCAGATCATTTCTTGATTTTAACTTTGTTTTCTTTTTTTGGAACAAACAAAAAGAGAGATTTCCACAAAACATTTAATTTTATTTTCATGACTGTATTGTGAAACATACCATACTGAAAAAAAAAATAAGAATTCAGAAGGAAAATGTATTTGAAAAGGAAAAATTCGTTGCCTTGCCTCAAAATGTTTAGACAAGGGAAGAAGGAAGAAATGAAAGAAGGAAGGAAAGAAGGGAGGAAGGGAAGAAGGAAGGGAAGTAGGAAGGGAAGAAAAGAAGGAGGAAAGGAATGAGGAAAGGAGGAAGAAGAGGGAAAGAGGGAAAGAAGTTGTGAAGTGAGGGAGGAAGAGGGAAAGCAATATTGTCACAGTGAGCTGAATTTTAACAGGACTCTTTTTTCAAACTGCATGCAGTACCAACAACATTTTTCTTATTGGTTTTCCTTGCTGTAACGTACAAATCTCTGTCCTGACTCATCCTCTGCCATTAAGAGCCATATTGGGACGAAATCAGGTTTTTGGTTCCAGAAGCATGGTCAGAGCCATTTGCTGTTTTCTGAGCCCTGGCACGGTAGGAATCTTTATTAAACTCACAAAATGTCTCTGAAGCAGCTACACAACACTGATCCAAAATGAGCTGTGGGCAGACGCTCCACAGAGTACAGGAAACAGAGCTTGCACTGATGCTCCCCTTTTGTTGTTTAGTACCCCTGTCAGTTCTCATCTACTTGAAACTGGGAAGGATGTGTACCAGCTAAATGCCTTCTTGCAATACCAGTCAGGCATTCCTCTGGATTAATTAGGTAATTCGGGGTACTTTCTCTCATGTTTTCCTTTCCTATACATTTCCTTTCCTGAATCTATGCCCTTGGGGACAAGCAGAAGCCCGAAAGTCCAGGATTTTATCAAAATCAAAAGACAGGGGTAGGTTTTCCCCATGTTTTTCTTCCTACTGAATATATCCACCCAAAACCTGGAGTCTATTGCAATGGCACAGCAAAATCGCAGCTTATGAGTCACAGTTCCAGGAGTTCAAATATGCCTCAGCATAGTGAAAGCTCTTGTAATTTAATTTCTTTTTTTGAGTATGCTTTCTGTTCACTTTCCACACAGCCTTGATGACTAATAAATCAGAATAATGGAAAGCTTACAGAAATTTTGCATCATACTGAAAGCTGCTCTTGATTTCTGAAACCTTCACTCACGCCAACAGACCCTTCAGTTCCTCATTTTGTCAAAGCATGCATGAAGAAATTTCAGCCTTCCTCAAGTTCCAAGAGAAGGAGGATGGGGAGTTTGGATTCATATCTCTGGCTCTGAGCATGGGTGCTGGCTCAACTGCCACAATAACCTTATTCCCCACTTTGTGTGTGGCTAAAATCTTTCATAAACTTCTTGATTTTGTTAAATCCAGGCACCAGGAAACACCAAAGCACCAGTGAAGCCCTTCACTGTAAGCTTTTTTAAAGCTCTGGGAAAATATCTGTGGGTATAACGATACCATTCAAGGAAACTCCATCTCCATCATTGGTTTAATACTGAAAAGAAAGCCTGACACTCTAGTAAATACCTTACAGGTAAACTAAAAAATTATTTATTTCAGGTAGATGAGAATGGAAGACAAATCTTATCAGAATAACCTTTGGTTGAAAGTAATTATTTTTTGATGCAGTGCTGTTTAATTTGTTACGACACGCCTGCTCACACTCACACTGGGCAGTGTCTGGTGAAACGGCTAAAGGAAAGGACACAAGAGGAAGGCGTATGGGGTTTACCTGAAGGATGAAGTAGCATATCCACAGACATAAGGAAGAGAAAACACTCAAGTCTAGATGGAGAATTTTCAGATAGTCATGTTCACGGACCACAAGTGGTCATATGGAGAAAAAAATAAATTCTTTCTTTAATTACTGCTGTTCCTGAATCCAGGACCGGTGCAATCCCCCAATATTGCTTCACTGAATCTTACTGTGGCACAGAAAAAAAAAAAACCCTGATTATGCAGGCTGTATAGTGGCTGCCTCCAGCAGACATGGCAAAAGAGCTTTTGAAATTGGAGCCGGTTTTCAGGAAGGGCTGCTGGCTGTGAACTATAGAAAGAGCCCATCAGACCCATGGGAGAAACTTAAAAATGGCACTTATGGCTGACAGTCTCTGCCTCTTCCTGCTATCCCCCACATAGTGACTGGGTTAAGTGTACTGGAGCTCCTGATATTCCCTTTAGATAACTCTAAAGAGTTAGGTGGCAACCAGTCTCTAATCCTAAATTGTGTGTACTGCAGACAGCTGGACCCTGCCCAATGCAGGTTCCCAGGGAGAAGGCATGAGGGCTTCTGACATGGATCTTTAGTGAAAACAAGATGCTTGACTCCAACCATGCAATGCTGAAACATTTTAACAGCTTCTGCCTTGCCTAAATCCATCAGTGCTGCCTTTCTATTTCACTTTCACACAGTTATGCCTCTCTACACCGCCCTGACCAAGCATGATTGAAAAATTAGACAAACTTCTACATTAGTCCCCACTAGGCAACCTTCAGACATGACTAACGCTGCTGGGACCAGCCCATGCTTAGCCAGATACTTCACTGCAGTAGATGTGAGTTTGAATCTTGTCAGGAAGAGGAAAGAGTTGAATACATTTTTCCAACTCCCTGGATAAGTGCTTTGCCACCAGGTTTTTATGAAAAAACAGGGCATGAGGCAGGTCTCATATGTTCTCATTTATAAGAAGGCAGCAGCAGCTGCTACCTCTCTTTCTTCCAAAATTTCCTGTGGACACCAGAATAGCCAATGTGTTCATTTCCTCTTCAAATGCCCATTTGACTTAGATTGCCCAAGGGTTTCAGTCAGAGCACAGCTCAGTTTCTGTGTCAGACAGTCCTGGGCCAAGTGCTGAGCTGCTCATGATGGAAAACAACCTGAGGGGCAAGGATGGAGGATACAGGCCTTCACAGTCAGGCGACAAGCAAACAGGGCCTTGAGTTTATGTGTTACACATTAATTGAAGGTGTGCTTGATCTTACTTAACATCAGCCTTCTAATGGCTGGGCACCTCAGTTACATTCATGTTGACTTCTCCTTGTGTCATCAGAGGGATATGGGTGCTTCCCAGAGTGGTCTCACTTATCAAAGGAGATTCACATATTCATGATTTTCTCAGGACATAGTTCTACTTCTTCCTGGAAGCAGCATGGGTTTAAAGCTCCTGATCATTCCCTGTGCAGACTTGCAGCTCACACTGACTGCTGCAGCCATTGCACAGCTTGCAGGCTGCCTTCTACGTTGGGATGGTGAAAACCTGTTAAAGTAAAGCCAGAATTTCCCATACTGACGGCCCCCATCACATCAAGATTTAGTTTTGACTTCCTTTGTCCAAAAGTGTCTGGATAGAGTAATTGGTTTTTTGTGATGGTAGGAAAAGAGTATAGGAATATGAAGGAAGGATGTGTCTCACCTGCTGGTGTTTTAGGAGGCATGTATAAAAGGACACATCTTGTTTATTATGGGAGATGCATATTAAAACATTAAAATAAATCTCTCACTTGACAGTTGTCAGTGTGTAGCAAAGAGCAATCTCACAGCAGCAGTACAGCTGGTAAAGCCTAGGGGATCCTGTGTCTACAGAATGGAGAATTCCAGAGCTACAGGAGAATCCCTGTCAGCCTGCAGCACTTGCAGAGAGCAGCAATGCACATTTGGCGTGGGAATACTTCTTATCATGGGCTTGGAGGGCTGCAGTGCCCTTACTCACCCCACTCACAGATTAGTCCTGCCCTTACACTCTGGGTTGTGCATCCCAGTAGGGCCAAGCACCTGCACAGAAAACCACAACCTATTTTCCCTCACACTTCACACCAGTAACAAGCATCTCTCAGCTGCGGGTCACCACAACCAAGGTTGCTTTAACAGTGGGCAACCAGGCTGCTGCAGACTGTGGAGAGACAGGCAGGGAAGAACTTCCAACAATGAAACAAAAAAAGCAGTACCCACGAGATAAAACACGTTCAGTGGATTATACAGTGCCTGCATGCCAAAATTCCTAGAGGTAATTAGACTTCATTTTTGCATATGCTTATGCTTAGTCTCCAGTATATTTTTCCTGAAAGCATTAAATATTTTGTTGTAATTCCTTGAAGACAGAAAGCATCTTTTCCTCTACAAATAAAATCAGATATTTGTGTTTGTCCCTTTATATAGACACACGTAGGAAACTGTGGGTGTACATCTATATCTCTCTATTGAACAGAATAATGTGCTATAGAGGTATCTAATCATATAGTAGCTCTTAAAAAATAAAAAAAAGAAAAGGAAGGACAGCTGCTAAGTGCTCTTTCCAAAAACTTAGACAGTGGTAACTGACCTTTATCATGGCACTAGTACGTATTAGCCAAAATAATACTTTTAACAGTTTTTTAGTACCCGATTATATGTTCTGTTATAAGGAATAGCAAATGTTTAATCATAAATATTTTAATGGCTTCAGGGATTCATGGTATTCAATGACTGTGTTAAATGATAATAATCACATCTGGTTTATTACTATAGTAATTCAGCAGCTTCTCTTCAGTAGTTATTTTTTATTATATGTGCTGTGCTACTGTCATGGTCATTTATAGTGGTAATATTTTAAAGTGGCTCATTTGTTTGTTTAAGGACAGTTTCACAATGTATTTCTGTATTAATATACATTTTGTACTATTATTTCCAAGCTGCCACTGGAAAATTGATCCTAGCTTGTTACGATGAGAGGGGCTGGGACTTGTGCAGAATGCCAAAACTGAGAGCAAGTGATGGAGCAGATGGGTAGTGTACTGGTCTCCACTGGGGTTGTAATTGCTGTTGAGTTTTATTCGCAAATGAAGGGGTCCATTAAGAAATAGTTAACTAATAATAAACATGAGAGGAGGATTTGAATCAGGCAGAGCACAAACAGAAATAGAAAAATACCATAGTTAAACAGTCAAAAAGCAACTGGATATGGCCATTTTACACATTATTACCCAATAATACTCCCATTTTTTGCATGTTAGTGTGCTTATAATGGAGAGACTTTTACTAGTGAGACAATGGAAAACTGATTGATTTTGCTGATAATTTTATTCAGATACCTGCCCACTCTCAGACACATGAGAGAGGTCTCATTTTTCTTAATGGGATCGCTTATGGGAGTAAAGGTTTGGAGGATCAAACCATATATCAGCACAAGTGGGAAGAAAGTAGCAGGAGTTAGTTATCAAATTAGAGGAAGGATCACTCAAGACTGAAAAGACTTTCCTATCATTGTTTTCCCTCCTTGGAACTGCAATTTTCTAAAACCTCGTGTTGCACAGGGCGCTATACTTCCTGGACATGACATTCCCAGGCATCTGGGATTCAAATTACTTACTTGGAGAAAGACTCAGGGGAACACAGAGCACAAAGGCATGGGGTGGTATTTGGGAATCTCTTATCAAGCCTTAAGAGCCCTGGTGACTACCCTTCTCTTTGCAGCTCAACCTTGTCGAATTTAAGGGCAGCAGAGCTGCTCCTGCTATGATGACTTACATCAGAGCTTACCCACCATATTGAGACCTTGCATTGCCTTTATAGCTGGTACAAAATAATCAGGAATCCTGTCCATATGTATAAAAGATGTAAAGGCAATTTGTAAATGTTGTCTGTGAAAGAAAAACTGGTGGAGCAAGGGTTAACTTTCTGCTCTCTCATTTTTTGCTCCTTTCTCCCTTTCCCCTCCCTCTAGTGCTTTTAATGACCTGGTGAAGGAAGCTCTGTTTAGTTCAGCAAAACCTCACCACTACCCCACCACACAGGATGTATTGAACTGTTGCAGCAAAAGTTAAAAGGAAACTAAGGACAATTGTTAGTGCTTCTTTCCTGCTCCTTTTTCTAGTTGGCTTGATTGGTTGGTGGGCTGAGGGTAAATGGCTTTTACAGGGTTGAATGATGAATGACTCTGAAATAGTCTGTAACCAGAAGTGCCAACTGACATGCTGCTGATTTAACTGACATACAGGGTTATGTTTGTATAGAGTCACTTAAATAAACATGTGTTAGGCTGGAGCCAGCTACGCCAACACTTCTTTGCTTCCCCTCCACCCTCCATTTATCACTAAAAGATAATGATAACGACTGATCTTCTATCAGTCATTCATTATATTAATTAATTTAAATGTAATTTTTTAAAATGACTCTCCATTGCTGTGGGTACTTTGTACAACACTTAAAACACACATGCTATCAGAGGACAAAATAAATCCTCAGCAAAAAGATACACTCATCAAATGGAGTCCTTCAAACTAGCAGTCCCTTTCATCTCACAATTATCTCCTTAGCCTTCAAAGCATCCCCTCCTTAAATGCTAAGGAAAACAAATGTGTCCAGAACCTTGACAAGGAGTTCAACTAATCCTGGCTCTTACAAAGGAGCCAAAGGAAATTCCTCAGAGAAAAAGCTCTTCTAGTAGATTCCCCCTTTCCTTTACTCTTACCTTTGTGCAATGCTTGTTCCTTTGTGGCTTTCTGTGAATCTTCATCAAACATTATACAAGTCTTTATTCCTCTTTCAGGCTTTTTTGTATCCCAAGTGAAGTGCGAAAATAAATTTCCAGTCTAAGGTTTAAAAATATATGTACTGGCATTGAAACTCACACTTCTGTGTGATTAGAATAGGCAAGTCAGTATGCAACAATCTGTTTTTAATGTGTAAATCAGGGAAGAGTGGAAAACCAGCATCAGGATTTATGCAAGGGTCCTTACTCTAAGTAGTTCTTCTGCTTGGGTTTGGGATCCCCAGCTGACCTAACACTCAGCCAAGCTTTATTGCAGGATTCAGGCAGGCTTAAGTTTTAATGACTCTCCTGTCGGAAATACATGGTTACTCAAAGTACTAGTGTGAGATAGCATCTGTTATAAGACCATAGTTTACGCACACAAGGATGGATTCCTTTCACATGAGGGAGTAAACATAATTTTAAAATCAATTGCATTTACACTGATTTTATTCTAATACTCTTATTTGTTTATTTCCCATTGTCGTGCACTGAGACCAAACTCTGCCTTGCCACAGCCAGTTCCCAATTTCCATAGCAGCCTCCACATTCCACAGGAGTGCAAAATATTAGCTATCCAAATTAGAGAAAAACAAAATAGTGCACTGGCTTGTTCATCTTAAGCATCAGCTGATACTGCTAGGTTTTAAAAATACTTGGGTCTGGGCGACCACTAAGCCTCTCCCTGGGATTGCACAGATGAATAAGACCGTCTATTTTCAGACCATTCTCTCTATGATGCCATATGGAGTAGGGGACAAACAGACTTTGCTAGTGACCATGGCAGGATTTTTAATGCACTCAGTTACTAGATGCAGAAAAGCGTCTTAGCCCTCTCCGAGATGCTAATCAATCCCCAAGACACAGGAATATTGCTGTAAAAGGCTTCCTAATTCCAAGGTAGCCGAAGTAAGCAGGAAAGGAGCCAGTGACTGGCTCCAGCGTGGTTTGAAGTCAGCTGCTGGGACAGAAACAGAAGGGCTGGAACAGAAAGCTCTGCAAAGCCTTCTGGGTCCCAGCTGCCTCTGCTTTCACCTCTATCCAGCTGAGCTGGGAAACCCCCACAGTGGACAGGAGTTTCCCCAGACTTACACCACACGCTGCTCACACCCCTGTGATCCAGATGAGTCAAATGGAAAGGGAATTCTTAAAAAGCATATGGTGGGTTCACAGTGTGAATCAAAGCTGGGAGCAAATCACTGTAGCCACTCTTAAGAGCTTTGTCTATTTTAATATGGTGGTGTTTCAGCCTTCTTTTCCTTGCTTGATCAAGAGTCCTGATGGCTATTGCCTTCCTTTACTCTGAGCTTGCTTTAATGATGTCAGGCCATTCCTTGGAATGAGGTTGCTAATTAACTCACCCCATTTCTCCTCTTTTATCTGGAAAAGGGCCTCTTGCACAGGAGAACTGAAGAATTACAGGACATAGCAGTAGCTCTTGCATTTAATACCTTGTCATGTGTGATGGGTTTATCACCCCCTTGTCTAGCTATTTGGATTCTGCAGAACACTGTATCCCTGATTTCTATCAGGTCTAAGCAATGCCTTGTGGGGGCCTAAATTACATGACAGAACACCTTTAAGGGAAAAGGAAAATGAATACCCCTCTCTATAAATCAGCAGGAACAAACAAACTAGTTGCTCAAAGTTACTGTACTCCTGCCAGGACTCATAAACTAGCTAGCTGTGTTTAAGAAAAGTAAAAACTGTTTTTCCTACCATGGAATAAACAGTCTCTGGGTTCTATTCCTAACCACAAATGGCAAATGTATGCAACTCTCTGAGAACTAAAATTCTGCTCACTTGCCAAACTCACTTAATCTCCAACCCTCGGAGATTAATTAACTCAATGGGGAAGCCAACACTGAAGTTGGAATAGAGGTATGTTTTGAAGTAAGTGCTGTTCTGTTCATCTAAAAAAGCTGCTCTGCTGAGGCCAGCAGAAAATTCTGCAATATTTAACCTAGATGCTCCTGTTTTCCTTTTTGCAAATAAAGTCTTGATTTTAAGTAAGAGACCCAAGAAATAGATGCTGGGCACAGATATGACCATCTTTTAAGTGAAAGACAAAGCATTTATCTACTTCAGAATTAATTGTAGATATTTCTAAAGAAATCACAGAGTAAGCACATATTCACAGATCATACACAATATACACATGCTGCGGTAAATGAGTTTTTTGGCTTTCCATGGAAAGAGCTAATACTCTAGTTCAGAATCCAAAAAAGCAGAAGGGTTGGATTATCCCATTCACTACTGGGAGTTGCTGTCTGATCTCACACAAGTTCACAAGGCAGTGAAACCTACAGAGAACCCCAGTATTCCTCCACGCCCCATCACTTGCAGGTGAAGGTAGGGCCCGATTTACATGCCTTCAGAGGGCCCATTCTTCACCCTACCATGGTCTACCCATAGAGACACCACTGGGAGTTCGGCTGGTGTACCTGGTTGCTGCAGCACAGCATTCATTGCTGAGCTATATAACAAGGGATTCTTACTCTGTCCTAAAAGTCTCTATCAGGCTGGTTTCAGATTTCCCTTTAGGGGCATCACTGCATTGTGCAGGTCAAACTGATCCACTTCACATCTATATAAGCACAGCCTTGGGCATCTCTGAAGTGAAAAAGACCCACAATAATGCCAAATACTGCTGAGATATGTTTGGTGGCTTTGTGACATGAATTGGGATTTAACTGAGGCCGAACAGAGATCAACAAGCTCATTTTGCTTTGTGCAGAAGTCTTCTTCTATTACTCTCACACAGGAGAAAGATATAAATTTCCCTCACCAATTCTCTGTGCTGTTGGCTAAAATAAACTCCTAAAATTTCTATTCCAAGACAGCACAGATTTGGGAAAAAATAACTGAAATAGATTATAGTTTGTTCAAGCTCCTTACTCCCTTTTCACATCCACACGACATACATCTTGCCTGTGCCTAAGGGCAAATATGTAGACAGCTGCCACAGGCTGGAAAATAAAAGTATGCCTTCATAAAAGAATCTGAGGTCAGTAGTAGACTTTCTCCTGGCTACAGACTCAATAACAGGTGATATTAATGACAACCTCTTTCCTTGTTTCCTTTATTCCCTAACCCTCTCTCTTGGAAATATGAGTGAACTGTTGTGTTGTTGAGGGAGCCTTGGGATTCAGCAGCATTTTCTCTAACACTTTTATTGCAGCAACAATGCCAGGAGGCAGAAGTCGTGCTCCTCTCCATGGCCCTTCTTTTAAATCACCTGATGTCACCCTGGTAGTCCTGACTTTGCAAAGAGGCCTCGAGATCCTTCTGTAATTACAAACACATCCTGTGCTCAAGCCCTGCATTCACACGTAGTCCATGGCTTCCTCCAGGCTGGTTCTTCAGCTGTTCATGGCTCGGTTCTTGGGGCTTGCCACAGTTCACTTGATCTATCTTGACACTGCCTTACCAACAGTTGTTTAAAAAGCATTTTAAATGCTTTTATGTCTTTGTGAGCAATTCCACAAACAAGGTACATTACCCGTGTTTAACAAGCAGTTGAGGTGCTGCCTTCTTTCGGAATGATTAGAAATAGAGACTCGATCTGTCTAGGCATCTTTGAAAATCTTCTTAGCGCTTAACGTCTTCACAAGCCAAAATACAAAATCTGAAAATCTAATCCACTGTGCCTAAGATTATCCAGTTGTAAAAAGGGTAGGGAGTTACCAGCTTTTCAGTAAGTCTTGACTAACAGTTAGATCTCTGAAGAAAAGGTTCATCCTGCTCCACAACATCCTCTTCGAAATAGTAGGTCTTACACTAAAAAAGAGCAACAAAACTCCCTGCATTGAGTGTAAAATTAATCAAAAGTACATGTCTTTCTGCTTCACCCCTTCTCTGTTCTGCTGACTGTGGCTCCTTTCCTTTTCCAACCTTTTGGGCACTGCCAACATCAATACTATCTGTATTCTGTGTATTCTACAACCATATTAATCCTGTGTATTCTACAATCATATTGAAGAAAATCTTTCTCAACAGCAAATACACATCTGCAGTTTCTCCTGATTCTTGATCCGCTAGTAAACTCATTTCCCTTTCGAGGAGCCATTACTTCATTCTTTTTAAGCAATGCAATACAAAAATCAACAAACTAGCATAGATTTCAGAGGGAAATTTTCAATCCAATCCAGGTGTAGAGCATAGCACCAGAGATACGCTATTTTATAACATAGGATAAGATACTAACTCTGCTGTTTCATGACATGCCCTCTTAACCCACTGCTATCTGATTAAAACATGCCCTTATTCAACAAGTATAGCTTGGTCTTTGAACTCCCTCCCTGTCATTGGACTTCATACACTGCTCTTGACAGGTTTCTTGGGAAAGGACTAAGACAATAGGATTGCTTAAGCACAAAAACATCTCTGTACTGGAAATATTAATTCCTGGGACCTACACTGTAGCGAACTGCTGTGTATGGTCGTTCTGCCTTCTGACTGATACTGCACACAGGAAATTGGTTAAGAGCTTGGTGATTGATGTGGGCTGTTGGATTTGGTAAGGGCAACATAGCGTATTTGGTTGCTTATCTAACCACAGAGAAAAAGCTTTAATACCTTTAAAAAATGCCAAACTGCCAGATTTTGCCAAGCTAGTTTGATGCATTACGTTATTCATGAGCTATCATTTTCATCCCAAGAGCATATAAACTGGGTTGCATGGAAAGGCGTGTTCAACTGAATAATTGGTATTCAGCTCTGCAGAAAGAGGATTGAGTGGGCAAAAGGTTCAGCTGCATATCAATGCCTTGGTCTGATTGTCAGATCAAAAAACCAGGAGATTATGCCTTTGTTTACTCCTTTCTACAATTAGATTTATGGTAGCAGGAATCTTCCACATGCTCTGTAAGACCTCTAAGTAAAAAGCAGAAGAGCATGACAACACAATGACGGTAATGTGGGGAGCAGAGCAACACCAATGACCTCATCAAATGCTTACTCTTGCCATTTTGGGGAGGCTGTAGCTTTTTTTAAAAGTTTTTGAACAAAATTACAATAACATATTAAACAGTTCTGCACACCTAGTGATTGACCACAAATAAAGCAAGAATTGTCATAGCAGCATGTTGGTATGTTCCTTTTACAATCAGTTAGTTATAAAGCCTGACACATCAAATAGAATTGTTTAATGTATAGCAATATAAAATCTTTTCTACCTCTTGGTTACCCACTGCAATCTGTCTGGCCTATGGGCATCTTGTTTGGACACGCAAATTTTTCAGCACAAGCACTGTCTATGCTTTGGATTCTATACAGCAGAGTGCAGAACCTGTTGTTGATGTTTAAAAAGGAAGTTAATGCTATTTCCCCTATTCACCATACTAGAAATTCCAATAGATGCCATCAGACTCTCTCAACAAGTCTCTGTTAGTTTCTCAAACATACAAGTGTCAGTTGAAACACCTTTTGTCATGACTGAAAAACTGTTTTTCTGCAAGAAGCGTTGGGAACTGAAAAAAAAACTCCACAAACAAAAACTAATAAAAAACAAAGCTAGAATTTCCATTAGAGTGGTACTCTGACACTGAAGTATGAAGCTTTTTAGCATCAGAAAGTGAGATACTCTGAGTTATACTACCGAGCCCGTACTAAGTGTCTGAAATTTGAGATTATCATGAAAGACATTATTTCTAGGCAGTACTGAGAATGAAGCTACCCCTGACTGTATTGCTACTATGCTTTGGTTTTCTGGAGTAGACAGTCCAAAGTGGTCCAGCACAGGTGTGGACATAATGTATAAAATAAATGTAAAGGAGAGTGATATGATGGTGTAGAGAAAAAAGCCTCATCTTGAGACCATAATTCAGCAACCATTCTCAGCTCCTGGTCATTCTACAGTTTGCAAAAAAAAGCCTGTGTGCACAGTTTCATCTGATATTCATCTCATTCTGCTATCACAATTTCCATGCATTGTAAGAATCCTTCAGAGTGCACATCACTATGTGCTGCAAGGCTGTGCACTCTCTTGACTCTTTGCCAGGAGCATTGGTGAATGCGTTCTCTCTCCCAACTCATACATAAGTTGTGGGCTTGTCAGCAAGGCATGGAAATTTATACAAAGAGAGGAAGAGGGATGGTGCGGCTTTGTTACAGGCCTTTGGATGCTCTGCTCTAGGACTTTATTGCTGGATTTGTAGAATGATCATATCCCACAGTCCCAAACACTTCTTTCAGTGCTTCATTAATGAAGCTTATGGAAGGAAGATGCTGCTACCTAACGGTCAACATTTCCTTGATGAATTAAAGTGTTTGCAAGGACTGGGTCTATCTGCAACAACATCTGCCTGTTTCTATCCTACATAGGGATGAAGACAGAGAGGAGGGATCAGGGCAGAAAACAAGCATATTTACTGCTGAGAAGTCTTGTCCAATGTAACTCTGGTTGACCTGGGGTCTTGGAAAAGCAAGGCAGAGGGACACACTTCAGAAATCACAGAGATCTGCAATGCCAAAACCAGAAACACTTTCTTGAACTTGACTGAAGGACATGGGAGTTCAAAAGCCGTGAGACATGCGTGTGTGCCAGTTAAAGAGGTACTGTTGCTCTCACTAAGTTAGTGTCAAAAACAACTCTGTCTTTGTCTACCTGTCAGGATTTTGACGGCAGGCTTATTGAGATCATGGGGATAGAAAGAGACCTGCACACGTTGGTACTTCAGAAGAGTACCCACCACCACGCTATCAAGTTTTACAGGTATCCTGAATGTCTCCAGTGAAATGTAAATATACCCTTCTGCAGTGGATGATTTTCAGCAACGTGAACCTGAATTCATGTTCTAGAAAATATGTGCTAGATGGGAATTTACATGTGCTTGAATAACATCTCCAAAATGGTGCAGGTGTATCTGATATTTCTCCCATTAGATGGGGTTTTCTGAATAAGTGGTCTAGGAGTCAGCCATGCTGGAATAAGCTCCAGCATGTGTCAAAGAGCAGATCTGAAAATCTCTGACACATTCTTCATAAATTCACTTTACTTGTCAGATTCTTGGAGGATGGAAATTGTCCAGTACAAACTGTGTTGAGATGACAGTTTTGAAACAGTGGAAGGAAAAAATAAAGTCTAGGCTCATGCCGACCTTGTAGCCACATAGGCAGTACACTGCTCTTATTTAGAAGTGCAAGTCTGTGGTGGTTCAGTTAACCCAGGGGAATTTCTCCAGATTTACACCAGCACACCTGGAAAAGTTTTGCCAAGAAATTTGTTGAAAGGAACAGAGGAGGATAAGGATATTCAGAGTTTAACTTATATAAGATACAATAAACAACTAAAAATTAAACTAACACCTGAAACAGTCCCGGTCAGCCTTTCCCTCCTTATCCTTTCCCTTGCGACATTTATTGCAGGGTCTTAGAAAGGACTGGAGAGTATACGAGGATCTGAGTGTTAACACTGGAATGTAAAGCATTTTCCAAAAAGGTGAAGGGAGAAATTTTTCTTTTAACACATTCTTGTAACAGACCTGAGGAATGCCTAATCTGAAAAGGCCTGATGAAGAGTCATTTCCTTTGAAGTGTCAAAACTGTATGTGATTGAGGATGCATTTTTGTCACAGCTGCCTTGGGAATCACACATCCTGTGATCACCGGATTTTATTTTATTTTAATCTGTGATGTTTGGCATTTTGAATGGTTTGCATGTGGTGGATATGATGGTAAAGAATCAAATCGCTTAGGAATGTCGAGAGTTGTGGAGGCAGATACAAAACTTGCCTGTCCTGCTAAACTAAATTGCACTCAGCAACCATTTTAGCCAGTTTTAAATATTCAGTTACATACCTTTCAGTTTCTTTGAACAGTTCTAATTGCAAACTGGACATTCTATTGATTAAAATACTGTTATTTGTGACTTAGGGAATTGTGCTGCTAATAGTTTCTGACCTTTTCTTTGGGTTTTGTCTGCCTTATGCTTTTTTACTCTTCTCTGTCAATACACTCTCCCCATATACAGCTGAAAAAATGATCAAAATACAACAATCATCTTTAAAAAGAAGTCTGTGTTCCTAATATAATTTTTGCATGTGAAGAAAATCCCTGCTGATGAAAAAAACCTCACGAATTGCTTACACGTGTTGCTTTTTTCAGCAAGAGCCTGCAGGTATTCTAAACCTGGGCCTGTGTTTGCAAAAGTAAATAGATATGATTTAGAAATAATTGAGTGATGAAAATCTTGGCCATTGACATTGGCAATGATGAGTGGGGATTGACAGCATTTCAAAAGTTTCTCTGAAGAACAAGTCCTTAAAACCTAGATCTTGCCAGCTTCTAGGAGCCTCCACTGTTCTATTTTATTTGGCTCAACCTCAGGGTGTGCAAGGAAGAGGATGGCACTTCCCTGATCAATACCTTGCTCCTGAGCTGAAAATACGTTGATGCCTTTGGGTGGTCAGGGAAGAAATGATCTTTAAGAGTTCATCCCTGGGGAGTTTAAGGAGGTACTGAGACATGTTATAGAGCAAGAAGGATAGGAAGGGACCTCCCATGCTTTCCAGCCAACATCTTCTTAGCACAAGCATGATATATAAAACCTTTCATGTAGTTATCCACCACCATCTTGACAGTGGTTTGTTTTTCCCTGCTGCTGCTCCAATGGGAAAGCCATTCCAGGACCTCCCAGTTCTACTGATTAGGATTTACTTCTAATTTCCAGCCTAAATTTATTTGCAGCCAGTTTATAACTGTTTGTTCTTGTGCCAACATGGCCCTAAAACTAAAAAAATATCTATTTTTTTATTCCCTTCTACATCCCTGTTGTTTAATCCTGATGTATTTACAGAGAGTGGTTCTCTCTCTTCCCAGCCATCCCCTTATTAGATTAAACAAATCCCACTGTGCTAGACCAGCCCTATGGGACCTCCACTAGTCCCACCACCTTGTGCTGGTCTGAGGATGTCTGAGGGAAAACAAAGGGTTCAGCCAGTGGTCTTCCCCAGGGCTATGCAGAGGGGAGATCATGATTTGATGGTTGTCTTCAAGGTCTGCAGCTGTCTTTGGGTAAGAGAGATGAAAATGTCACTAGGAGGGAAGCTAGGGAAGAGTTTTTACCCTGCAGTAGCTGCTTCAACGGGACCTGCCCTCATGCACAGCCCTGCATACACCACAGCTCAGCTGCACTGCATGGAGCAGGTTTTCACCAAGGAGGGCTATAGACCCACTGAAGGACTTTTATCTTTGAACAGCAGATGAGCCTCAACTTCACACCCTAATACACAGTAGCTCCTATTCATGCTTGCAAAGCCTATAAAGGAGTATGATTACTGCTTCCCTTCATCAAGAGAAGCAATGGTCTTCGTACAAGAAACTTTCGAAGTAGTGTAACATCTACACATACCCTCCCCCCCCTCAGCTTCAGGTGCTGCAGAGGAGGCCAAAGGCTATGCAGTACACACACACATTTTATTCAGTATTACAAAGCAAGAGCTTTCTGTTTATCATTTCACTGGGCAAATGATACAAGCAAAGCACAGCTGAGCAGCTCCAGGTTTGGCATGAACGGCTTCCAGATAAATCAGAGGAGCATGTGGTTTTTTTGACAAGCTACTACCAAAAAAACCCCCAGTGGATTCTGAAATATGGCTGGAAGCAAACAGGGCTTGACCATATGTGACTAAGGAAGGTATTAATCTCCTCAGAAAAACTTCTTCCACATTGTACTGGAAACTTACTGGGTTGGTTTTTTTTTGTTTTGGTTGTTTTTTAACTAATGACTTAAACTGCAACAAATAGAAAAGGTTAACTACTGTGGGGTGAGTTAGCCTCTTTGGGCCCATGATTGAATAAAATGCCAAAATAAAAGCAAAAGTAAGCATAATTTGGTCTGGCTGGTTCCACAACCCTTTGCAAACAAGTTGTTGTGGCCTTTCTGTCCCCCTGCCTAATTTTGCCCATGACTGATACACAGGAACAGTGACTGCTTGGTAGCAGACAGCAGTACAGCAATGCCTGACAGCTTAGGACTACAAGTGAGGAACGTTAGCTCACTAACTCCAAGGTGTTTTCTGCTATAAATTGTAGTGAATTTACTGCATTAAGAAATTACCAGTTTCTGCAGAAAATTATAGGCAATGTGTCAGCTATAAATGATTTATGCATAAAACAACCTGTACTGCAGGAACCCAGGAGGTATAATAACAAGACAAAAAATCATTTAATCTTGTATGTAAATTTAAGCAGGCAGGAATTTGGGGAGAACTGCTTGTTTTTATTCCATCTTGTGTTGCTGCCAAGTAAAGACAGTGCTTGAGCAGAAAAGGCACTGATGTGGAGCAGGTGGATAGGCTTGCCAACTTCCAGCAAGATACATTTTAAACGTGCTTTTTGGTTTCAGTTCAACACCCCGTGAGAATTGATTGGTTTCCATTTGACAAGAGAGAAGTCAGAATAGCAGAAGACTCTTTCTGGGCTAAATAAACTCAGCATGAGCAATGCTGTCAGTGGGCCAGATGAATCTGATACACGCCCGCATTCAGCAAAAACCTGATTTCTTCCCGCTTATTCACATACAGTAGTCTATCAATTCTTAAGAGACTCCTCTTGGAGTAAGACCATAGATGAGCAGAGAAAGCTGAATCAACTCACATCCGAAGAATAGGCAATGGGTCAGGGTCCACAGGCAAACAGACACTTCACATCAAGTAAGCACAATTTCAGATAGGCAGCCTAAGGCAACGAAGATGTGGCATCAAGTTTTCTCTTTGATTATTTTAATAATTTGTTAATGAGTTGCAAGGAGTTAATCTGATTTTACACAGCAAAAATAGATGGCCACACTCCAGCTAGACCATACCCGTGGGCAGTGCAGGCATGCAAATAGGTAAGGCAGCTCGCACCAGGCTCCTGTTTTCCTGGGGGAACTGCTTTGGGCAGTGCAGAGGAGGCAGACCCATTGCCCCAACTTTCATTCATCCATCCTTACTGTCCACCTCTCTCTAAAATGAGACAGAAACCCCACAGCTCATGCGAACACTGTTCTGCCTCCTCCTGATGGTCCCTTCCCTGACAGGGAAGAGGGGTGTCTGCTCGCTATTACTGCCATCAGCAGGAGGTAGCATAGGGAGACGATGGCAACCAGTGGACATGGAGTCAAACCCTGCTGCCCTTGCCACTTTCCGTTCAAGTAAAACTTCCCTCAGTGGCTTCAGTAAGGACTAAAATTTAAAGAATGAGGGACATGAAATATTTACCATTACTATACATGGTAATGAGTTTTCTTCATATCTATATGCAATACACACACACATATAAAAGCAGTGTGCACGCACACATATGCAGTGTGTCTGAGTTATGATAGCTGTGGGAGTGATTGCCTGGAATTGTCTTCCCATTGTAAATTAAATATGACAGTTCTACATCTGCATTAATGTTATTACCTTTTTAAGACTCTTTCTCAGATGCTGGTATTGGTCTCACAGACACACTTCTCCCTCTATTTTTCTTTTGGCAGAATAGTTACAGAGGAGGTCTTATCTTCTTCATGATCTTGCACCTGGGACCTAAAGAAGCCAAGGAAGGTAAGGAAAGTTAAGGAAGGTCTTGAAGGGATCACTCAAAGTAGGTTTACAGCAATCATGCTTGTTAGTCTATCCCAAAGACTGGAACATAACAACAAGGGTGAATCTTCTTTTGCAAGGGTAAGAAATTTGTATGAACTCCATCCTGAAGGAAAATGCATGCAGAACAGTAGAGATCCTTCCAAAGAGCTGTAATGTGGAAGCATCTCTTCCACTGACACTGTGATGGTGCTGTTGTGCCATGGCTCATTAATAAAGCATGCAGTCATCAGGATCTAGAGGGAAAGCAATAATGTACTATGTAGTTATTCAGGAGACCTAACTTTTGCACTGAACCTCCTCAGCACCCTGGATACAGTCTGAACAGGTGTCGAGCACAGAGGTTTGTGTTTGTGCCGTAAGAAACCCTGACATCTCCCTGCACTGGACAGGGAGGGCAGCAAGACATCTCCTTTCCACTGCTCTACCATCTCCCCTCTCCTTTAGTTCCTTGAGAGTCAAATGTGCCGTATAACTGAAGTAAGACCTTGCTGCCCTGCCTGTTCTGCAATGACCACCTCGTTCTGTTCCTGCCCCTCTTTTCTTTTTAAATGAAACCAAATTCACTGGCTTTTAATCAAACTCCAGTCTGGAGGATGACTAGGCTAAATTTTATCTCTTTTTATCATCTGTGCACTTATGCGGCCATACTAACCTCACTGGTTTAGGACTTATCTCAGTCTACAGGCTAGTGCTTATGTTCACTAAAACCAGCAAAACTTCCTCCTTTCCAAATCATTCACTCAGAAAAGGGAATTGCTACCTGCGGTATGACCACTGCGAGGATGTGCTGGGTGCGTTTCCTTCTTAGTTCCCAGTCTTGCATTGAGAAGCACTTTCCTGAATACGTTTAAATATTTCTTTGGTGATTTCTGAAAGCACATCCTATATAAGTTATTACTAAATGTGTGAATTGATTGGTGACAAAAATATCATGGATGGCAGGGAAAAATGTCACTCTCATGGTGTGATACAGGCACAGCTTTTCACCGAGGCTCAGAATGAACTAATTGTTACACAGCTCTTCGAAGAAAAAGAGGCCTCGTTGTTAACCTGTTGAAGTTTTGTCACTTCTTAAAAACAAATGAATGTCTGTAACAAGAAGTTCAAATGGAAACATAGATTGATTTACTCAATGTTTTGCAGTTTATATGGTCAGGGAGACAGCCAGGACAGAGCCAGTTAACAAACTGAGGATAGAAATTAAGAGGACAAGACTTAACTTTCCATAGCAGCATGTTAAGGCAGGAAGAAAAGTATGTGGTTTGTGTTTAGTGAGCAGCTAGTAAAATGAGATATATTATGTATATATGCTAGTACACCCTGATTCCCTGCCTCACTCAATTTTCTGCTAAGATACCATAAAGCTGAGTTACTGGCCAGCTGCACTCAACTGTGCTGCTCTTTAAATATTATTATACTACTTTAGACAAGTAGGTAAAAAAACCCAACATGTGGATTGAATAGTGTGAGTTCACTGATGCAGAATCTGAGGACCAACGCCTTCAGCTGAGGTGAGAATCTGGCCATAGTCTTGTGCTCCCAAAGCCCCTATGGGACCAGAGACTTTTCCCACTTTTAAGCCAATGCCATGGTGTATTACATGTCAAGAGGTGTGGTATGTTCCCAGCTGAGGAGCAATGCTGTGGTTTCTTCTCTGCTCCAAAATCGTCACACACACAGACTACAGTGCTCTGCTGCTCAAGTGTGCCTGGTCTGAGGTAGGAGGCCACTGCGAAGCCCTGCGTGAAAATATGGGATGTATCTCATTTTGTGGGAAAGGCTGAAGAAGGAGCAACCTATTACATGAATCTCCCACTCAAGGTCTGAGACGTGCTTGGGAGGAGAAAAAAAGTCGACTTGAGCAGCATAATGACTTCCTTTTAACTGCCAGAGTGTAGGATCAAGAACCTGAATCTATTTAAAGACCTTCAAAAAATAATCCCAGGCTTCCTCAAGTTGTTGTTGTCCTCTCATTGACAAACTACTACTGCATTTTCTAGCAGATTCCAGATTCATTGACTCCTTGCAATATGGTATTTAGGTCCCAGATGACTGAAATCATTCAAAGTTCTTCTGTGTATTTCAACAGAAAAAGACTGAGCCCTATATTATATCAGTTCTGCAAAGTGAGATTACCACTTAACTTCACCCTGGTACATACCAGTGTAGGAAACTGTGTTTTCTGGTTACTGAGGAAACAGCACAAAGCATCAATTCACAAGATGTGCTCCTAGGAAAGTATCACCAGTCCTGCACTTGGCTACCTGCAGTATGAATATCCTAAAGAAAATACGAATAGAATAACTTTAAGAATAATAATAACAACTCTAAGGATGGATGTACTCATCTCCTATGTTTTAAGGAATATGCCTATAATCAGTCTGACAGCCTTCTCACAATGTGGGCTTTTTTTTTTTTTTTTTTAATTCCCATCAAGTTTTACTGCGTTTGCACGATATACA